>NC_133772.1:23048662-23123054 GCF_003597395.2 Chelonoidis abingdonii
GGGGTGCAGAACCCTGTGGCTTCCCCAGGACCTCGCTGGGGCGGGCTCGCTGTGGGAAGCGCATGGCGGGGCAGAGGATGCTGAATGCTCCAAGGAGAGACCCAGGAGGTGAAGACGTGGGAGCTTCTTGCCCTGAACAAGTCTGCTCCAAGGGAGAGGAGGCTCCCCAAAGTCCTGACTGGTTTTGTGGGGAGCAGTTCCAGAGCATCCCCCGGGGACTCCGTGACACCAGCGCTCACCCGCAAATGCACAAGCCACGTTAAAGCGTTGACCCAGACTGCCAGTGAAAATCCTCAAAATACTGCATGAAGAATTACTGGTTGTTCAACAGGTGGCACTCTTCCTTCAGGGTCAGTAATGAACCTGTAATGGAGGCTGTGCTGCTGGCTTACATGTTGGATGAAATGGGGGTAATACTACTGGCCATCTGTGGCATGGTTTTTAAGAGACAAATGTTAATTCTGGTGTCCTGGCTAAATTCCATCTCAGGTAACTACATTCCATCTCCTTAAAATCACCTGCGAGGTTAAATCATACAGAGCAATCTTCACTTCTTGTCCCAAGCTGCCAGACAACGTGCTGTTCAACAGCTGCTGCATTTCAGTGATGGTTCAAATGATTCCTGTGTGTTGGTGTAGTTATTCCTGGAGAGCTAGGAACAGTGCTGAAGATTACCTAAGAGTTCCCATTCTAAGACCCTGTTTTGAAAGTTGTTTGTAACTTTCTGAAATGTTAATCTTCTTGTCGGAAAGTTCCCAGGCTTAGTCTCTGCCCAAGGGGGAATAGATTGGGAAGGCCTGAGCAAGCCACTTTTGAGAATGAGGAAAGTGGAGAAAAAAACAATTTCCATGATGAAAAAAAGAAAAAAATGAAGTCACCTTTCTACCTGAGGTACTGCTATGGCCTCTATAACCACAGTAGCTGAGCACTAAACCATGGGACCTAGGAACAGCTGTTATCCTCCGTTTACAGATGGGCCACTGAAGTACTAAATCATTTGGCCAAGGTCACACCAGCAGGCTGTGGTAAAGCTGGGAACCAAATACAGGCCAGTGTTCTATCTGCTGGGCCATCCATTGCACACTCATCTAGCACCCAAATTGGTTAGTCTAGAAAGATCAGGGAATTAGCCACAGATGAGAAGTGGCTTTGATTATTTGGCTAAGTGAGATGGGCTTGCAGGTTGCAGCTGACCCAGGGACTGTCTCTTACTATGTCTTTGTGAAGCACCAAACCTGATCTTGGTTTGGATCTCTAGGTGCTACCGTAATACACAGAATACTCACAATCTAATCTTGGTTTGCTTGGCTGGTAATTGAAAACCAAACAGCTTCTGGGCTGGAGCTATTACAGCATATGCAAGCTCCTCCTAGTCCAAGGATGGGCACTTCCGTCCTTAGACACATCCAGCTCAGCAGCAGGCAGTTTCTCCCACCAGGATCCCATTTCGCCCTGCACCGCCAGCCAAGTGGAGTGGCCCTGCACTTTGCTGTAGTAAACTGGGTTTACAGCTGCTTTTATCTTTTACAGCCCACACTAAACAGGCAGGGCTGCACTTAGACCATTTGCGTGTGTGTGTACATCGGAGCAGAGCAGAAGCGGTGGGACGTGCAAGCAGAATTTCCAGCTTCGTTTTTGCCAGTTACCAGGTCTTAGAGGTGAAATAAAGGGGAAATCAAGGAATTCAGGTGCTCCTGCTAGAACTTGTTCGGAGTCACCGAGTCACGTCCCCCCTCACGAGAGGCAGAACTAACTGGCTACTCCACAAACCCAGGGGCTTGCATCAGCTGTAAAGCAGAAGCAACTATTTATAGTGAAGTCCCCTGTGGAGACTGGCCATGAAACCTTTCTCTCCTCTCCCCATGGCTGCTTGTTCCTTCCTTCTGCCCTGAGTGGGACAGAGCCCCTCCTGAGATTCTCTCATCCCCAGCCATGGGGAGGGGTCCCACTTGCTGCAGTGCTCTCAGTGGGGAGTAACATGCTGCTTGGGCTGATCTGATCCATGTCCCAGAGGCACACAGGCAGCTTCCCTCCCCACAGGTCGCCCTCATAATGCTGTGGTGGAGAGTGATGCCATTACGGGACGAAGGAGATAGAAAGATCCTGCATGGCCAGACCATCTGCCACTGCCCCGGGCAGCCTCAACCTTGGAGGCAGAGCTGGGACCTGTGAATCAAGCTGGGTGAAAGGGTCCTAAGGCCCGAGCCTGCCCCCATGGAAATCAATGGCCAACCCGTTGTGGCCTGTTCCACCTAGTGGCGAAGATCAGAACTGTGGTGGCTACCGCTTTGCGGCGGAAGGGTGAGGCCAGACCACCGCACGGATGGGGCTGGCACGGAGGCATGTTGCATTGCGCCACCATGCTGACGCCTCTGGATGCTGGGGCAGTAAATGTGATGGGGTGGGGTGGGGGAGGCTGCAGCCTATGATCTGATCCCACTGGAGCAGGGATGGGCCAATGGAAATTGGGAGGAGCGTCCACCCTCCCAAGAAATGCACCTGAGGTTGGATCAGGTGGGTGAGTTGTCCTAGAACCTCCAGCAAGCTGGGAGTGAGGGATTTGATATCGCAGCTACGGCCCAGGGGAGATGCAGGAATAACGTCTGTGTGCACAGGCACTCAGAATGCAGACTTACAGATGAGGCATTTTCAGAGCTGTGGGGGAGCTCAGGGCTGGAACTGCAAGGGGCTGCCAAGATCTCAGCGTGTGGGGCCCAGCAAGGGGACAGCATGGATGGCGCAGGTCAGGAGTGAATTGCACTAGCAGAGCCTTGAGGCCACCCGGGGTTGGAATTGCACAGCTGCTGCGGGGCAGGAGGGAGCTGCGGTGGGAGCCCAGGGCTGGAATAGACGGGGCTGCTGCAGGTTAAGATGGTGGCTCACTGAAGTGTGGAGAGCCAGGACTGGGAGCGCTGCACGGCTGAGGGGAGTGCTCTGGAAATCAGGACGGGGAGTGGTTGGAGTCTGAGGTCCCTTTCAGAGGCGGAGGGAGCCTGTGCAGTGACACCCTCACTCTCCCTGCCTCTAGCCAGGGCTTTAGGCCCCTTCGCATTCTTCAGCTGCAAAATTCATGCACATATTGAACACTAATGAGCATAAAGTGAAGAGCAGACTCTGCGGCTCTGTCCTAAACAGTCTTTTAATGAACACAGAGACACAGCAGTTACTTCCCACGTACTGTACATATCAGAGCTGGATGGTGAGAGCAGGACCAGCGGGTTCATCCCTGGGCTGTCTGCAGAAGGACTGACCATGAGGCATCCTGAAGTTACAAGCATGCCTCAGACCCCATGGCATTACCGACATGAAGCCACTGGCATGCAGCGGGGGAACTGCCTTTCCGCAGGGCACGGGACTCGTGAAGGGTGGCTGGCAAGGCTCTCGCCCTTGCCAGTTAATGGGATCAGCACCTCGGGCCACAATGTTGATCGGTTGTCATGCAGATGCACCACTGTGGCAGTCCAACAAGTTAGTCCCATGCGCCGGGACCTACAGGAGACAACAGCAGCCCACTGCTGGGGTGCCACGCTGGGGCGATTAATTGGCTGCATCACATGAGGCTATGGCTCATGGAAGCCGGGGGTGGGGAAAGGGGGGGCTGATTTTAAGCACAGAGACTGGATGAGCTTTTGCTTTCCGCAGCTGCGCTGGCTCAAGAGTGAATGCAGGAAGAGGCACAAACGGGGCAGCGTGAAGGGGCGGCCGGGGGCGAAGCTGCAGGCAGCGGGAGAGGGTGACTCTTTGTCCTTCCAGGCAGCACCTAGGAATCGGAATGGAAGCATCATACAGCGCGAAGGAACGGGCTAGAGGCTGCGCCCTCGTGGGGAGGCTGCGCCAGTGCACCAGAGCCAGCAGCGCTCAGTGAGGAAGAACACGTGTAAAGAGAAATGCGAGCAAGTCACCACAAGACAAAGAACAAACAGAACAGCTCTTCTGAAATCCCATCTCAGGGAACCAGTGTTTACAGGACTGGGCCCCACCAGGGAGCGAGTCAAGGCAGAGCGCGGCGTCTCTGCAGCCAGCAACCAGCGAGGCGCTGGGCAGCACCGGCGCGTGCACAGGCAGGAGGTGCTGGCTCATCTTGGAGCACAGCCCTCAAAATGCTTTGCGATAGGAGGCAGGGGCCTGGCACTGAGGCTCATAGGACACAAGCTGCCATAATTCAAATCCTCCTGCAGTGTACGCAAACCCAGCACGCTGTAATTTGCCAGCTGGTGGCACCGGGTCATTAACCAGTCAAGAGGACTCCAGAGGGAATGGGCTCCAGGCCGGTGTGTGATACACACACCTGGACTGAAAGGGTAACTCACAGATGCTGACTGCTAATAAAGGGACATCAGGGATCAGGGGAAGGGGCTGTTGAGACAAAGGGAGGAGTGGGCAGAACACAGTACCTTTCACTGGCCTGTCGGAGATTTGGCAGCATCAAACATCTTCTTCCTGCCCTCCATGCCCGACATGGCCTCCACGTTCTTACGCCAGTCGCCCACTTCCACAGGGCGCTCCTGCAGGGAGACGCAGGGGTCAGGGGTCCCGACAGCACAGAGCCCAGGGAGCCTTGGGATGGTGCATCTGAGCAGTGCTCAGCAAAAGACCAGGGTGGGGAGGGGGAAGTAACAGACTCTGCGTGTGTGTGTGTGTGTGTGTGTGTACACGGAGGGGTTTGGCTGGCTAGGTTCATGCATACATGTGCCATGTACGAATGGGGGGCGGGGTCATGCACTGGGTGTTTTCCTGGGTGGACTCAGGGAAGGGAAGCATGGGTTCATGCATGTATGACTCCATATGACGGAAGGTTTATTTTGTCCTTTATTTCCATCCTGGCTGACTCATAAGCTGCTCCATGCCTGAGTGTACTTAAATCCCATGGGCCTTCCAATGCGCCACATCCTCCCACACCCAGAACAACCGTTCCAGCAGTGATCCCAGGTGCAACCTCACTCATGGCATCTCCCCTGAATCCCACTGCACTCGCCCCATGGAGCGCCGGGGTGACCTGCTGTGTTATTACACAGACAGACAGACGCAGACATGTGTCTCCAATGACCATATACTAAATAGCCTGTACGTTTGGGGCCCTTGACTGCTGTGGCAAAGGCAGCACGAGGAGTGGGGGCGAGAGTGATATTTCAAGAGATCCCTTTTCCCTGTGACTCCATTAGGAACCATTGTGTCCCTGGAGCTCCTCTGTGTGAAGCTGAATTATAGCTCTAGGATGGGTGGGTGTGGGCTGTCTATGGTTTTAAAACCCCAGGATGCCCCCTAGAGTCAGTATAGATGGAGACAGCTGGGAAAGCAGTGAGAAAGAGCCCTGATCCTGCTATGTACATAACCCCTTGACTGGGAGGTGAGGGCATGCAATGCCTTGTGTGAGCAGTCCTGCCCTGTGCAGGACCAGACCCTGCCTGTATATTCCTTCCCTCGCAGAGCAGATGGCACGGCAGAAGCTTGCTTCCGGCTAGAGTTAAAAGAACTGGATGATCTTAGGAGCAATAATAATGAGACAGATGAGGTTTAGGGATCACCAAACCTCCTGCTCTAGGGCATAAGCTGATTGCCACAGGAGTCAGGAGGGGAATATAGCCTTCCTGTGCAATACTGCGCAATTGGCCAGGTGCAGTGTGCGTTGGTTTCCTGTCTCTGGTGCTTCGTGTATTGGCCTCTCCCATAGGGTGGGTGCTGGACTAGGAGTCTGATCCAATATACAACCCCCAGGCCTGGCTTTCTGTCCATTTACCTCCGTGTAAATCAGGAGTACCCGCATAGAGCTCCAGGGAGCTACACCAGCTGCATGCAAGTGCAAGTGCTTCCAGGCAGTAAAATCCTAAGAGCTCAAAGCAATGCTGTGGGAAGTGAAATGCATAGAGATACTCCAGAGTTACACCAGCATACGTGGGAGAAGAATTGGGCCCTGGAGCTAAATGCACTGTAGATGTGTGGACTCACCCCTGTGGCACCTCCTGCTTGTCTCTCAGGGAATTAGCTCGTTCCAGCTCCGGAGCACCCTCTGCAGGCCAGTGATCCACCTGTCCTCTGGCCCCCTGTCTTTCTCCGTGGACTCAGTGCCCTTTCACCTGGGGTGCTGCCCCCTAGCAGTAATCCCCTCAGTCTTAGGGTCTCCCTTCCTTGGGGAACCCCACCTATTATTCCCACCTTGCCTCAGTATAAGGCTACTGCCAGTCATTGTCTAGCCCCAGGCCCTGGGGCAGACTGCAGTATCAGCCTACTCGTCACTGGCAAGGAGGGTTTGGACCTGCTGCCTTGGCCTACCCCAGGGGCTGTGCTCTGCAACCCCCAGTACCCCCTGGCCTTCTGCTAGGCCACAGCCTGGGGCTTTGCAGACTGGAGCTCTCCAGCTCCTCAGCCTTTCCCCAGCTTTGCTCCACTGAGGTACTCTGCTCAGGTCCCTGAAGCCAGGCCCTTCTCCCTCTACAGGCAGAGGAAGACTCCTTGGGCTTCTGGCTCACAGCCTCTTATAGGGGCCAGCTGAGCCTGACTGGGGCATGGCCACAGCTGAGCCTACGTTCCCCAATCAGCCCAGGCTTCTTGCCCCAGACACAGCCCTCTCCTGGGCTGTTTTAAGCCCTTCAGGGCAGGAGCAGGGGACCACGCTGCTACATGCACCCCCTGTCCAAAGGGCCCGACACAAGGTGCACGCCCCAGGTCAAGTCCCATATCAGCCTCGTGTGGATCCTTTGCACAGGGGTGAATTTCTCCACCCACCTTCTCCGTGTCCTCCTTCTTGACAGATTTCAGGTTGGCCCTCAGGTCCATGGAGACTTTGTGCTTGGAGCCGAGCAGGGCCCGCAGCATGGCGTCAGCGGAGACGCGGACACGGCGCAGTGGGGGGCGCTTGAACTTCCCCCGCAGGTCGAGCACTTTCAGCTTCAGGTTTTTGATCTGTGGGACAAGGGAAAAAAGGAGGAGTCACCAGGTCAGGGGAGGGAGGGAGTACGGCACAGCTGCATTGCACCAGGGGGATGCCCCCAGATCCTGCTTCAAACCAACCTGCAGTGAGCACCTCTGCCTGCTCCTGGCACCAGGGTAGACAGCTCCCCCATCCGCTGGGGGTGCCAAGATCCTCAAAGGCCACCCATCCTGATCGGGACCACACCCAGGGGTGATTCTTCCACAGGGCACCCAGCCCTAACCCCAAATGAAACATTAACCTCAAGCCCAAGCCATGTCCCTTCTCCCAGCTCCAGACACCACTCGCAGCAATAACGGATCAGAGTCCCATGCAGGGACTGCCGCATCTGCACCTCAGGCTCCAATAGCAGCCCCAGCACTTCAGGGACAGCGCCCGTGCACCTGTGAGCGGCTGGCCATCGGAGCCCCTGATGGATGGGCACTGGCTGGGCTGCTGCACATGTTGGCTTCCAGCCATCACGGCACCCCCACAAAGTGCTGATCAGCTGGTGAAGGAGAGCAGAGAGGATGACATGCCTCTGAAACACAAGTCCAGGGTGCCTCTGGCTGGATGGCCTCAGAGTGGCAC
The DNA here is from genome assembly GCF_003597395.2 of Chelonoidis abingdonii. Classification (NCBI taxonomy): domain Eukaryota; kingdom Metazoa; phylum Chordata; order Testudines; family Testudinidae; genus Chelonoidis; species Chelonoidis abingdonii. The sequence goes on from NC_133772.1 coordinate 23,056,161, forward strand.
CATCCAGAGCCAGTGGCTACTGCTGGTAATCTGGCCGAATGGCTTTCGCTTGGATGGGCTGGGTGAGCCTCGCAGGTGGCACATTTCCCACTAAACTACCCAGATGGCACAGTCTGGTGGATGGGGCCGTGGAGGCCTGAGATCTGTTTCCAGCTCTAGACACCGGATGTATCCCCTCTCTGTGCCTCAGTATCCCATCCTACCCTGTGTCCACCTTGTCCATTTAGGCTGTGAGCTCTTTGGGGCAGGGATTCTCTTACTGTATCTGGGCAGCGCCTGGCACCATGGGTCCCCAGTCTTGGTTTTAGGGTTGCCAACTTTCTACTTACATAAAACCGAATACCCTTGCCCCACCCTCTGCCCGGCCCCTCCGCAGAAGCCCTGTCCATGCCCTGCCCCTTCTCTGGGTCCCCGCCCCCGCTCACTCCACACACATTCCTCCCTCTGTCGCTCGCTTTCCCCACCCTCACTCACTCTCTCATTTTCACCAGGCTGGGGCAGGGTTCCCGGCCAATAGGAGCTGCAGAGTTGGCACTGGGGGTGGGGGCAGCATGCGGAGCCCCCTGGCTTCCCCTATGCCTAGGAGCTGGAGTGGGGACATGCCGCTGCTTCTGGGAGCTGCACAGAGCCACAGCAGGCAGGGAGCCTGCCTTAGCCCCGCTGCGCCGCCGACCAGACTTTTAACGACTCAGTCAGCAGTGCTGACCAGAGCCGCCAGTGTCCCTTTTCGACCAGGCGTTCTGGTCAAAAACTGGACACCTGGCAACCCTACTTGGTTTGGGGACCTCTAGGTGTGACCGTAATGTAAATAACACTAATAACCTAGGTGAGGTACATAGCAGGTATCAAAACAAATAACCAGTTAATTAAAAAATAAACTGCAGGCCAAGGCCTCCTCCTACCTCTCTGGTGTTGTGGATGCATTTGGCTTCGATGTCGTACCGCTCCTCATCCACGATTTCTACCTTCTCATGCAGCTCCCTGCACAGATCCTGCAAGGAAGGGTCACAAAGGCCAAGCTGGGAGCTCTCTTCACTGCTCCATCCACTGAGCCTCCCAACAGTGGCCCTGTCTTGCTGCAGCGGGTACCATGTTAAGAGCTAGGCCTTTAGTGGGCAGCCTGTTTGTGGTGCCCCCTAGAGGGTGCGTTTAGTCTCCATCAGTTACCAGCCCTGAAATCCCAGCGGCCAGCATGTCCCTGACTGAGTTCCCTGGGAAACCACCTTTACCCTCTACCACAGTACGTGCTGGGCACTCGGGTTCACCTTCCAGAGCCTCTGGACCCTGCCCAGAGGGACCCATTCACGAGTGATAGGAGGGGCCCTGCCTCAGCCATAACCAGGGGCGGCTCCAGGCATCAGCATGCCAAGCGCGGGCTTGGGGCAGCAAGCCATTGGGGGCGTGCTGCCAGTTGCTGTGAGGGTGGCAGGCAGGATGCCTTTGGCGGCTTGCCTGCCGAGGGTCCGCTGGTCCCGCGGCTTCGGCGGACCTCCCGCAGGCATGCTTGGGGCGGCAAAATGCCTAGAGCCGCCCATGGCCATAACAAACAGGGTGGAGACCTGAGCTGTTGTCAGACCCCCACACAGGTCCCCACACAGCTCCCCGGTGGCCCTCCTGACTCCCACTCGAGCTTACCTGCAGCTGGCTGAAGGACAGCCCGCTGGTATGCAGCGATGTGATCCGCTCAGCGAGGTATCTCTCCTTCTCCCCTTGCTTGTCCACTTGGTCTTGTTCCCATGCTTCCTTGGCTTTGGCTAGCATCAAACTCTAGAGCACACAGCAGACAACGACGGCCTGAGCAGATGCACTGTGCCATGAGGCCCCCACCAAGCCATCACCTCAGGCCAGGGGCACAAGGCAGGAAGCTACCGACGAGCATGGAGATGTTGAGCTCAGTGCATTTGTGATGAGGGACAGAGACCCTGCATATTCCTCAAACCCATATGGAAGGGTCTTCAGGGGCTTGTCCTCAGCCTAGCGGGGTGAAGTGCTGGTGCTGGTACAACTAAAAGCATTTCCCCATGGTGTGTGATAAACCCGGGGTCGGAAGAGCTGCAGGAAGGAGGGTGAGAGGCTGCAGAATCTGTGTCTGATTCAGAGACGTCCTCGCTTTCCATGGAGCTACAACTCCTGACTGACATTGGCATCACCTGGCTCTCTGAGTGCATGTGTTTTCCCCCCTAAGCATAAACGTTTCCCCAGCACAATGTCCTGCCCGTGAGGTGCCTAGTGCACTGATGGCACTAAACAAATTATTAGTATTAATTATTATTATTAACCAAGGATGTAGACAGCAGCACCTGCCACCCAATTGTATATTTAATGCACCTTGTCCCCAGAAATTCAATGTGTGTCCCTGTATACGTGTCAGCTTGGACAGATTCAGTTCTTATCGGTAAATGTCAATTTCACTGCCTGACTCACAAACCAGCTGAAAATATTTCCAGTGATAATCCTCGAAGTTTTACAGCTTGGCAAAGTCAGACAGAGGCTGCTCGACAGCTTATTGGAGGGTGGTTTTAGGCAATTTACTTCATATATTTTGATGTGACATTGACAAATTTGTGCTTTTAACAACGTTTATAAAACTTTATCCTTTTGAACCTCAAGGGTCTACTGTCAGAGCCCCTCCCTCTTTTCTGACACCTCTCCAGTTTCCTGCCACATTTTGATAAATTGATAATTGATAACATTGATAAAAACAAAACAAAAATGCTTTAAAAATAACCATTGATATTATCCATCAAAATTATAGAAAGATAAAAATCAAATTCTGCCAAGCCTATATAGGTGACACACTGGCTAAGCATGCCCCCCCCCCCCCAGTACTCCTTGAATTACTTCTGCACCACAGGTGTTATATATGCCTGTGTTTTTAGTGCTGAAGGTCCCAGGTTCAATCCGTGCTGATAACTTGGGGGACAGGAGGGTGTTATATTTCCAGCCATGAAGTTCTGAGCAGCTGAGGGATTGTTACAGGTTCTAGGGATCATGGAGGTAGGAACAGGGCTGCCTTCTTCAGAGACCCAGGATCCTACCTGTACCCAGTGGGAAGCTGAGGTTTTCTTTCCATAAACCCTTTGGCTAGCCATGGAAATGTTCATACTATGTTTCCTCACCGATGCTTTTAACCCTGACTTGCTATCTCAACCGGGATAGACCCAAAGGGACTCACCTTCAACAGGAGTTTGCGCGATGCCGTGATCTTGGACTTTCTCTGTGAAGGGAAAGGACAAAAGAAAAGACATTTTAAATGCAAACTCATTACAGAAAATGCATGTTAATGTCCAGATCTATTGGGGGGGGAATCCAGGAGCACTTACCTCTCTGCAGTTGTTCATTCAGACAGATGAAATAAAGATGGGAAAAAACAGAACAAATGATCAATAGACAGAATCATAAATTGCTAGGGTTGGAAGGGACCTCAGGAGGTCATCTAGTCCAACCCCTTGCTCAAAGCAGGACCAACTAAATCCCCAGATGACCGCACAATATTGGATTTAGCAAGCCAATGTTCAAACCATTGAGCTATCCCTCCCCCCTTGCACAAAACTGCTGGAGGTCACAGATGGACTCTTTGCTACTGCATGCAAAATGTGCCACAGATGGGAAGTGTTTCTTTGGACCAGATCCTGATGCAGCTACACCAGTTTACATCAGCTGAAGATCCAACTCTTAGATATTAAGGCAGTAAATATGCATTATTAGTAGAATTGTAAAGCCATGCTAAAAGTCTGCATGTGTATGAAGACTTTAATTTGAGGAACTCACAGCAATTATAGGTATTAATTAAGCAACCTCAATGCCCACATAAGGTAGGTGACATTAGAGCCATTTTACATGTAGGGAAACTGAGCCACAGGCAGTTAAACAACTTGCTCAAAATTACACCTCATATCAGTGGGCAGGGCGGCAGGATAAGACCAAGGAGTCCTGACTTCTAGTAAGGCACTTCTCTAACCGCTAGATCACACACAGTTCATGTAGAAGTACATGCCATTATCTGGGCTGTGTGTGTCAGTGCCAGCCTGTGTGAATACACGTGCCATTTCAATACTCAGAGGCTGACTCTGGCTCTGTATTCAGATTCCTGGCTGGGAAGAGTGTGGCAGTGTGAAGATAGTCGCTGCTTTAAGCAATTTGACAGATCCAAATATTGCACCAAAGCGCATGGAAATTCCTTGTGTGTGAACATTTTGCAATTTGGGTAAGTGCTCTTTGCTGGGATGAAGTTTTGGATATGGCACGTGGAAATTCAAAACTTGGAGATTGGAAATGGGAGCATTTCTGAGTGCAAAGGGATGACGTTGCACCAAAACTCGAGCTGCTCTGTGAGCAAAGATCTCAACATTTCACAAGTCCCCCCCGCCGCACCCCGCCCGAATTGAACCATTTTCACAAAAAGCGAATGCAAGCATGAGATTCGCCTGTTGTGGTAGCGCAGCCTGGAAATCTGCCTCCCTCTAGTGGCTGATCCACAGAAAGCTGTTATCATTCTGGGACTGCTTTGAGTGGCTCCACCTAGTCAATGGTTTGCATTCAACCCCTGCTGTTGGTCCAAGCAGCGTCAGGTCTCTCCCACAGCTCTCCTGAGACACCTGAAGCTTAGGGGAGTTCAGCAAAAGGCAAAGGGAAGTGCTGCTACTTACAGTTCTGGCATTGTGTTGTCCGATTCTGCACCTAGAATCACCCCAAAGCAAAATGGTCAATAGCAAAGAATCAAAACATGAGCCCGTCTCCACCTACTCCCACACAGCAGGGCATAATTCACAGTCTGTGCTTACCACAGACCCAGGACTGAGGTCCTTTGACAGACCTGGGGCTCATGACTGGGGCAGAACGGGGCTGCAGGCTAGGACTAAGGCATGTGTGTGGGGAGCTCAGGGCTGGGCTAGCAGAGGGCTGTGGGTAGAGACTGAGGGGCAGCGACAGGAGGGGACCCCAGGCTAGGATAGCAGGGGGCTGCAGGCTGGGACTGAGGCACTTGCAAAAAGCTGTGTGTGGGGAGCCCAGGGCTAGCAGGGAGCTGAGGGTCGGGATTGTGTTGTATTGGCAGTTATGCAGAGATCCCTGAGCTGAAGTAACTTGCCTCCTGTCAGCCCATCTTGCTTTCATGGGCACCGCTTGTGTTTCCAGCTGAGCTGCCATCACAATGTCCCAGCTGGGCTCAGGGTCTGTATTCGAGTTCTACACTCTAGGCATCCAACCAGGACTCCACTGCTCAGCAAACCCCACTGAAGAGACCCTCGCTTGCGTCTCAGTAGACCACAAACTTCTCATTGGACGAGACCCTCACTGGGAACAGCACCAGAACTAGCCCTGAGCTAAACAGGACTCTCATGCTTCCCGCGGGGGGCTGCACTGCTCTCCCCCTGCCCTTCCCCCCTCCTCACTGCCTGTGTGGAGAGAGCACCTGTGCCTGCCTTTTAACCTGACTGCACGATGGCTTTGTATGATCTCTTCTACCCCAGCCCCGTGAAACGCACTGCTCCGCTCAGGAGGAGATGGCTCTAGGCCCAGCTCTGTCATCAGGCCGCTGAACAAAGGGCTGGTAGGGATCAACAACTGGCTCTCAGATAAGATTACATTTTCCAAACAGCTCTGGGAGGGTGTAAGATTCCAGCCCCACCTTCACCAGGAGCTGCTCAGGAGAAAAGACACCCCCCTGCCCTGGTGCTTTTCCTAGCTCCTTTCGAGACCCCCTACTCATGCTGCTTTCCAGACTGCAGAGCCCCAGCCCAGCCCCAGTGGAGGTGTCTGAGTGCAAAGGAGACACAGAAACTGAGCAGCCTGGCAGGCAGACACCTGATAAAGAGGGTAGTGGTGCATTTCCCCATGTTCTTGAGAGCAATTACACTTTTATTAATGGGCACAGCTGCACCAGTTCCATTAGCAAAGTATCTCTTGGACGAAGGCAGGGCTGAAAGAGGGAGGAGTGGGCTGGGTGAACAGTTCCTAATGTCTCGTCTGCTTTTTCTCCCCAATCGCAGATTGTCCATAAACAGCTCGGCCTTTCCCCCAAATGTAGTTTCATTGCTGGTAGTTTCATTGGAACTCTTTCATATTTCCAATTCTAAATGCCTGCTGTTTGTGTTGGATGTATAAGCTGTGGATCCTTTGAATTAGGTTCCCAGGGAGGAATAGTCATGATTATGAATTTGAAATTGTCTTGCCACAAAAATTCTCTGACATCTGCTGAAGAAAGGTGCTGCTTCCACTAAATTCCTACCTCACTTGCTAGACTAGTACCAAGGGAGAAATTCACTTCTATCCAGAGCAACAGCAAAATGGCCTCCTCAAAACTCTCCTTTGCTGTGATGCCTACAAAAGACTTGACAACAGTTAAGCTGGTGTTGTGCAGAAACCAGTGCCTATCCTTTGAACCACACTGTCTCATTGTCTCCAGGTCCCCATCCACCTGTTATCTCCTGTCTTATACTTAGATTGTAAGCTCCTTGGGGCAGAGACCATCCTTTTGTTCTGGTCCATGGCACTATGGTAATACAAATAATAACCAAAAATAGCAATCATAAATCCTGTGCACCGCTTAAGACCCAGGACTAGAGCAGGTCAAAGTTCCCCATAGTTTTTTCATTAAAAAAAAACAACATATTTTCTGCAGCAAAATATTGATCTTCCTCATACTTTTGAAGTTCAATCAAGAGGAAACAAAAAAAACTGTTTTGAATCGATATTTTAAAATAAAGCAATTTTTGTCTTCAGAAGTGTCAAATCACTTCATTTTGATTGACGATGTCAGCATTTTCTGTTCCAATTCAAAACGTTCTGTAATTTTTGTTTCGAGAACATTTTTGATGATTCCGTTTTTTTGTTCTAATCTGGGAAATCCTTTTGAAGTGTCCAGCTTTGTTTTTCCAATCGCTCTGCACAGGATCTGACGCTTGTCCTTTGTTTAGGGGGGATTTCACCCAGAAATCAAGCACAAGGAGGGATGTGACGACCGCAAGGGAAGCAGATTTGTGAACAGATGGGAAAGAATGTTTGTGAATTAATTTAATGCTGCATTATAATGAGTCACTATTAATATTGCAACAGCGCCTTGGGACCCCACTGCACTATGCACTGTGGCTAGACAATCCCTGCCCCAAAGAGCTTGCAATCTAAAGATGCAGGACAGACAAAGGGGGTGGGGAGGGGAAAGAGAAAAGAAGTGACATGCCCAAGTCACACGGCAGGTCAGTGGCAAAGCCAGGAATAGAGTCTAGATCTCCTGATTCTCAGGCACTAGACCCCCGCCCACACAATGATATAACAACTGTAATTGTGGGAATCTTTCCCTCTTCTAGTAAAAATGTTATTATTATTTGCCTGTTCATCCAAAACTTGAGCTCTTTTAGGTCAGATCTAACCCTGGTTTAAGTGAACGCAATATCCACTGACTTCAGCGCAAGGCTGCATTAGCTCCACCTTCGTTTAGACCTTTGACACCAAAGAGAAGCTTTCCCTCAATACAGCAAAAGATCCAGACCTCAGGCCCTTCTGCCCAGCCCTTGGGCAAGATCCGGAGAAGATAGATGAGTCTCTTGGGGGGGGGGCGTTTAAACATCACTTACCATACCATTCTCTGAACCAAAGCACAAGAGTTAAATCTGTGCTCCTCACTGACTGACAGGTGTCAGCTTATTTGAGTCCTACCACCTCATGAAAGCCTATGGGCCTCTCACTCCAGTTTGACATCAGTATAATGTCATTGACTTTAATGCAGTTACTCCTGATTTACACAAGGGTGAGTGAGAGGGGACTCAGGCCCTACAGATTCCCCATACCCACTGGATTCAAGCAGAAGCCCGCTCCTGCAGAAGGCGCTGATCCAGGGACTTCGGGTTAATCAACTTTTGGGTCAGATTTTTCTAAACCTCTAATGCCTCACATTTGGCAGCCAGAAATCAGGTTCTTCATCATGCAAACTGCACCCACGGTTGTACAGGCCATAACATGCAGCCAGAGCCAGGAGCCTGCCAGCGCTTTCTGCAGAGGCACATTCAAGTGGGCTCAGGGATCCAGGTTTGGTTCAGCTCCTCCACCTATCTGATGGGGCCATAGGACCTGTGCCTGGTAAATTCTGGCCTGGATTCCTGTGCCCACTGGAATGGATTCCTTATATATCCCAGATGCTGTTACGGAAATCATGAAATGAAATAGCTCCTCAAATTCCATTTCTGCAGGAGAATTCAGCCTGGGAAAGGTCTAGGAAACTGAAAACTCCTTAACTCTACCTAGCTGGAAACACACAAACAGACACACCGAACAAGCACAACACAAAGCACACAACTACAAACATTCTCACAACACACACACACACCCCCAACAGCTTAGTGAGACTGAGAGACCATTCAAAGGTGCATCTCGTAGCAATTCTAGCTTTGAGTAGAGGGCACTTGGAACAGACACTTCAAACAAAGAGCTTAGCAGGTCACCAGTGCCTGATGGGGACCGACCTGCTCTGTGATACCATGGCTGGACAGACAGATAAGCTTTGGCCAAGTCCGCACTGATAAATAGAAAGACAGATGGTTTTAGAACCCGGTCTCCAACCCCTCTGCTGCTCACAGGGCTTGACCACAGCCTTTCCAGTTACTGCAATGGATCGGCTGTGGGTGGGCAGAGGGAAATACCTGCCTCCCAGGGACTAGACAGCAAAGGGACAGCTAAAGTGGCATTTTGTTATAAAACACATGATGCCTTAGCAAACCAGCCCTTTGAACAGAGCCAGTCTGGAACCAAAGCATAGCCCTTATGCCTGGGGCAACATTCTCTGGAGATCCTATATGACATAGGAGCCTAAGTCCCATTATCAAAAGTGACTTAGGCACGAGGGAGGTCTCACTGAAAGTTCATGGGGCGCAGGCTCTGATGTCATTCGGAGCTGAGGAACATTACCCCTCACCTTGATATCCTGGGCACCTGGGTTTGACAGGAGGGGAAGAAGCTGGTTTGCTTTTCACTAACACAGATTCCCCAAGAGTGGATAAAATGCTGTGAAACCAAGTGCCTAGCCTGAAGTGCCCAGTCTGTAGCTCCCAACGCCCTAGTCTCCGATTTGATAGACAGAGCTAGAGAGAGAACTAATCTCTAGGCATTTGTAGGTTACCTACCATCCTGGGTCTAAATGGAACCTAAAATTTCATAGGAGGTGACAGAGTTCTGGCCCCAGCTCCTTGCCCACCAACATGCTGGCTACCATTACAATCAGCCTGGCTACAGCTAGTAGAATCAGGTAAAATCTCGCCTCGCTGGCCCCAGCTGCCAAAGCAGCAAATGAAAGAACCAATCCCTGGGGCTGGGGAATGTGCCAGGCTAACCTGGCAAGGTAGCGTCTTACCTAGTGCAGTCCAAGCAGAGGGGAGGTGGTGGCTGGAGGCTGGAGGGCTGCAGACTGCAAGGGGATGGGGAAGGGATGAGAGTATTAAATCCAAGCCAGCCTGCAACTGGTTGGTAAAAATAGAACAGGCAGATATACCCCTTTTATACGCACACGCTCACTGCACACACACACACATGCATGCTACCCATGGACAGTGCACACTCATGCACACCCACTCCACACCATGCACACACATTCATGCTACACACCAGACACAGATGAACAATGCACACATATGCCTAGGTCACCACACATGATACACACATGCACATCACCGACACTTTACACACGTATGGTATAAAAACACACACATTAGCACTCACGCACTTCCACTGCACCACATTACACATTCACATTAAACACAGGTGAGTATCGCTGACACTGCACACCTACACAATACACACCTACACTCACTTGCTCATACACGGACACACACTATACATACAGCTCACAACACATTGGGCCAGGTTCTCAGCTCCTGTAAATTGGCACAGGTCAGCTGACTCCTACTGATTTACACCAGCGGATGACCTTGCCCTGTAGACACAAACATACACGGTACACACATGCCATAAGCACTATAGATACACACACGAACACACTGAACCAGATTCCCCACTGTGCCAATCCGTCAGTGGAATGACATCCATGTGCAACTGATGCAGCAGAGTGGTGAATCTGGCCCATGGACCTCAACTCACACTTCAGTTCTGGAGAGCCCTGCAGCTGAGAAACCCCCTGGACCTGCAGCAATGGATTATTTTTACTTACAGGAACACAGTGTGATTCACTGGAACGTCTCCTGCAGGGCAGAAAATCCCCAGCAGGACAGGAGCATTATAACACTCCAGGACACATGCTCATAAACCCACAGTGCTACATGTGCACAGACTATACTTACACAAACACACACTCAGAGTGTATATTTACATAGACACACACACAGACAGTACACACTCATTGTTTGCATATTCACACGCACACACAAGGGATAGATACCCACCCTACACATTGACATATCTATATGATAGGGCACTTGTGTTTGCATATAGACAGGCAGACCTATAGACAGACAGCTCTGATGAATGTTGGGAATTGGTCCTGCTTTTTACCATCAAACTCACTGAAAAATGAACACAAACCGAAGAGTGGCTGGTGCCTGTGCTGCCCCTAGTGAAGGCTCGGCTGCCCCCGCCCCAAAAAAGCCTGGGCTTCTGTCTCTGAGCAGGCTGGGGGCTCTGGGAGGCCTGAGCTGCACCTGTTGGCCTGTGTATTTTTAGGGCAGACTTTATGAGCGAACAATGCACAGATTATAGCCCAGCAAGGACAATGCCTGCTATGTTAATCCCCGCGGCTATTATGGTCATGGCAGGGCACTGGCCAGGCTGTGCATATCCTCGGGGGTTGGGGGGGGGAGGGAGGAACAGCTGAGAGTGAAGGGAACCCGCCCCCTTCCCAACACTGGGCACAGATCACTAGGGTAGGGAGTGAATTCACCAGCCCCCAGCTCAGCACCTCATCTCAAGGACCTGGGGCAGACCCTCAGCTGGTGTAAATCAACTGGCCTGTGGTGAATGCCAGCTGGGGACCTGGTACTACATTCACAGCAATGGGCCTGGAGGGGGTGGGGTGGGATGGGGGTTCTCCTTCCCCTCGGAGCTCAGGGGACTCGCTTTGCATCAGCTCCTCTCCCCTCTTCCATGCTGCTGCCCAGTGACGGGGCCCCAGGCGTGGATCCCGTCAGAGCAGGAGCTCCGCTGCTCAGTCACTTTTAGCCCCATAACTTGGCTGGGAAGGGGGGCGGGAGAGGCTCTGGGCAGCCCCGGTGAGCCAACCCTGCCCCAGCTCTCACAGGAAGGAGGCGGGTGTAACAGGGCCCTGAAGCCAATGGGGTTACTGTAGATTAACTCCAGCATAGCCAGGGTCAGGATGAAGCCCGTCCCCCCGGGGAACTAGCAGAGCCGTGTGCTGGATGGAGGCAGTGCAGGCGAAGAGTGTCACTGATACCGGGCCATGGTGGCTCCCAGCCTTTGGGGTTGGCATGGCAGGTGGCAGCCCTCACCCTTCACTGTGGCTCTATTCACATGCCACCATCTCGCCTTCCTCTCTCGCTCCCTTTTCCTCTCCCCCTTTCCTGTCTCTGTTTCTCTTTTCTGGGTATTTTTCTTGTATTTTTTTCATTCTTCCCCCTCCCCCATTTTTCTTCCCCCTCCGCCATCCAAGGCAGTGTCCCATCTCAACCCCTTCCAGAAGCCCGAGGGGAGGTAAATTAAGGCTGGAGTTTCCCAAGGGGCAGAAGGAATGGCAATGGGCTGCTTTGGACATTCCCAGCCTCAAAGCCTAGGATGCAGCTTGTGAGCCTGACTGTGGACCACGCACCAAGGCCTGTTTGTCGCTCGAGCCCAGGGCCAGACCTGGGTGTTTCCAGAGCCTTCCACCCAAGCCAGCGCTAATGCTCACACTGAGAATGACCAACCCACATGTGCATTCGCAGACTGAGCTGCCACGAACCTACCTGGGATGACGAGCAGAACGCAGGGTGAGAGGAGCTGGTTGCTAAGGACATAACAGTAGGGATCTAAATTGTTTGTTGCACGTAAATACTATAGAGACAGGTGCTCCGGAAATGAGACAGAGAGCTAGATGGCTGATCGGTGGGCTAAGATAGGAGGATGGAGAGATAAACAGAGATTTGCTGTTTAGGGTTTCTTTATGCAGACTGATGTTGGATCACCAAGGCCAGGCTGTCATCATCATGGCAAATCCAGAAGGGACGAAGCCTCCTTGCAGATCGAGCACCACCTGGGCTGATCTCTAGCTAGGTCATCGGAGCTCTGGCTGGGTGTCCGGTCTGTCATCAGCGACTTGATCCTGCCGCCAAAGCTGTTAGCTCTGGCCGGGCAGCAAGCGTTCCCTTGCTTCATAATTTGTCAGCCTTCCATCCTAATGCGTCCATCCTGAAGCAGACCATCTGCACCATTCTGGTCAGTTGTCCTGGAAGCTGAAATGGCCCAGAGTTTGTCTCTTCCACTGAGGCGAACATAACCAATGACACCTTGTCAAAGGGCCATCTCATTCTCCTGGGGGTTGGCGGCGAAGGAAAAGCCCCAGGTAGGGTTACCAGACAGCAAGTGTGAAAAATCAGGACAGGATGGGGGGTAATAGGAGCCTATATAAAAAAAAGCCCCCAAAATTGGCACTGTCCCTGTAAAATTGGGACATCTGGTCACCCTAGCTCCAGGGCAGATGATATGCAAAGGAAACTCATTTGTTTTGCCCTTCCCTGGCCAGCTGCTTGACACAAACATTCCAGTTCCCAGTTGTGTGTGTCGTTGCCATGTTTCAGTTGGTTCTTTCCCACGAGATCCCCCCATGTCTCCCTGCCCACCTTTGCTGAAGGGCCCTGAGGAGATCACTGGAGGAGGTCACTTAAGCGAGTCACTTGGGCTGCAGCCATCCCTCCAAATACAAGGGAACACTCAATGCTTAAGGCAGCTAGAGGAGGCTGTGGGTTCCCTTATGGGTGCTGTGCTCTGCCTTTGCATGACACCATGCCAAGAGCCTCTCTGCTCTGCAGGGCTCATGCAGGGGCAGTCCCTGGCTGCAGAACAATTCTGGGGAACTCTCACTCAACCTCTCACTCAACCCCTGCTCCAGCGTGTGGAGACCATCCCAATGCTCCCTGGAGGGAGCTGTGACTGTCTGCTGCCCCCTGCAGGAGGCCCTGTGCTGGAGCTCTGGCTCCAGACTCAGGAGAGGAGACTGCAAAGGTCTTGCCAGTGTTCTCCTGTGAAATGCAGGATCCAACACCATAGAACAACCCCCTTTCTCACCCCGTTTGTGAGGGGGCCTCTATGCACTATGCCCGCGTGGCCAGGGCACAGCAAGGCACCGTGGGCTGCACGGTTGCCCACTATGAAATGCTCCTCCGTAAAGAGTTTGTCCCAGTGCAATAAATGTGCTTATCCCCCATCCCAGCCCCTTGCATGTGGCTATGGAGCAGGGTGATTTAAAGCAGGCCCAGTTAAACCTTTATAAGGCAAAAAGGCCTGGTCTGGACTGTGCCTTAATCACAGTCTTTGATCAGAGGGGGTGTGGGAGGGACGCAGCACAAACCATGCCTGTTATGGATCATGGATCATTAATATTATGGGATTTCTCTTAAGATATGGTCCTAGTCCTGTCATTGCTGTGTTTGCTGTCACAATCCCAAGTTCCGCACCAGGCTCTTCCTACAGAGGACTCTGTGGGTGTGTGGGCAGGTTCCCTCTCTCCCTTAATTTCTCTGACTCGGAGCAGGGACAAGTGCTTTGATCTGCAGCAGAAGGGAGATGGATGTGAAAAAGGCCAGACTCCTTGCCAAAATAACAATAACAGTGCTTAGCTTGTCATTCCTGGACCTCAGAGCACTTTACGAAGGAGGGGCAGTATCACGATGCCCATTTTACAAAGCTGGGGAAACTGAGGCACAGAGCAGGAATGGGCTGGTAGCGGCAGCACACTTGGCCTATGACTTGGATGGACAATGATGGGGCTGCGTGGCAGGGCACCCTGCTCAGTCGGAAAGCTGGTGGCTGTGATGCATGGTCTCGGACGCTGGTATTAAGAGCAGGAGGGAGGCTCAGGGTTGTAACTGCCTCGCACCCCAGACAGGAACAAGAGCAACCCAGTTATGGGCCCTGTCACCTATTTTCACCACATTCCCTAATCACACTCGGAGGATTTGTCAGGGTGGAATGGCCCACCTAGCCCATATCCTGCCTCCTTTAGCCCAGGCAATACAGCACCAGCTTTTCCAAAGCACTAATTCAACTTACATTTAGGGCCCTAAATAAGTGTCCAGATTATCAGAGTTTGGCACGTTGGGTGCACGTTGGGTACTCAACACTTCGGCAAATCTTATTTTGGTGCTTACCTGGGCGCTAAACTCTTGTGAAAATCTGCCCCTTAGAAATATTTAGATTAGCTAGGCCCATCTACTGAGCTCTAGATGGATTGGGTCAGTATACTAAGGTCTAGAGGAAGGACAGGTAGGTTGAAGCTGTAAAACTCAGATCCAGATCTCAGTCTGGACTCGGAGAACCCCAGTTCTCTGGGCTGTTTGTGGGGTTTGCTCTGGGGCTGTCTCTAGCTCATGAGCACAACTGGGATGATCATGGAATAAACAGAAATCTCAAGTAGGGGCAGAGAGATGATTTTACCTCTGTATTTGGCACTGGTGCAACTGCTGCTGGAATGCTGTGTCCAGTTCTGGTGGCCACAGTTCAAGCAGGATGTTGATCAGTTGGAGAAGGTTCAGAGAAGAGCTGCGCGAATGATTAAAGGATTAGAAAACCTGCCTTCTAGTGATAAAGAGTCAAGGAGCTCAATCTATTTAGTTTAACAAACAGAAGGTTAAGGGGTCACTTGATGACACTCTATAAGCACCTACATGGGGATCAAATATTTAATAATGAGCCCTTCAGTCTAGCAAGAAAAGTCTAACATCTCAATGGCTAGAAGTTGAAGCTAGACAAATGCAGGCTGGAAATAAAGTATAAATTTTTAACAGAGTCAAAATTAACCATTGTTCCAAATGTACCAAGAGTCCATCTTGATTGGTCACCTCGCTTCTGCTCTCTGATTGGACAAATGAGATGTTGACACACCCAATAATGTGCTTTCCAGAGCAACTCTTTGGACAAATCATCGTTGATCCAACACTGGGGAAACTGGGATTTATGAGCATTCTGGCCAATGCCCATTGGCTGCCTGAATCCTGGGTTTCTCCATCACTTACAATTTTTACATCAAGATTGGATGTTTTGTTTCTAAAAGCTCTGCTCTAGGCAGAGGTGAAAGTAAGCCAGTACTGGCCAGTATGGAGGACCTGTAAGAAAAGGTGCAGTAACTACCAGCAAGAAAATGGAGCACTCTCTCCCTCTTTGACTCCTTCTCCTGGCTCCAGCAATATTGAGGGTCCAAGCCCAGCTCCACAAATGTTCAGGGCTGGGTCTCCCCCCGGCCTCACCTGCTGCCCCCCTCCTGTGCCTCCCCTAAGTGTGACCCGGCCCCCCTTTGCTGCCTCCATGCACCTCCCTGGGTCCTGGAGCACAGTGTTTGTCTCTTCCTGTCCCCTGCAGCTCCATGCTGCCTACCTGTATTATCTGCTGCCATAGGGTCCTAGTGCCCCCCTCCACAACTGCCAGGGCAGGCTGCCTTTCCCCCTAGAACCCTTTCATTTTCCAGTGGGACCCTCCACCAGTACAGCTGCCCCCCTGCCTGCAGTCACTGCTCTTGTCCCATGCTGGGCAGGGAGCAGCCTCAGTGAGGTTACAGTGAGGGGCAGCAGCAGGGGAGGAGGCGCACATGTGATAGCAGCACCCCCCCCTCCCCGGCATGGCACCCACCACAAGGGAGGTGAGGGGGATTTCTGGACCTGAGAGGGGCCCTAGGAGCACATGCAGTGATGGGGTGGGTGGGTGAGTGTACTGCTGGGGGTGGAGAAGAGGGTCCCTACCACAGAGCTTGCTGCTGCCAGCAGGGAGAGGGCTGGGGGGAGTCCTTCTCTCTGGCTTCAGTCAGAGGGCAGCCTGCCTGCACCCTAAACTCATCCCCAGCCCTGCCCCACCCCAGAGCCCACACCCCCAGCCAGAGCCCTCATCCCCCCACACCCCAACCCTCTGTCCTAGCCCTGAGCCTCTCCAACACCCCAAACCCCTCATATCCAGCCCCAACCAGAGCCCTCATCCCCCTGCACTCTAACCCTCTGCCTCAGCCCTGAGTCCCCTCCCATACCCCAAACCCCTCATCCCCAGCCACATCCCAAATCCACCCCCAGCCTCACCCCACAGCCCTCACCCCTGCACCCCTCCCTCCACACCCTCTTTTATCCTCAGACTCCCTCCCAGTACCTGCACCCCCTCCCTCCACACTCTCTCCCATCCCCAAATTCCCTCCCAGAGCCTGCACCCTGCACCCCTCCTGCACCCCAGTCCTCTGCCCCAGCCCAGGGCCTGCACCCTAGACCTCCTTCCTCACTCAAACTCCCTTCCAGAGTCTTGGGCAGGTGGAGGGTGGAGTTGAGGGGGGCAGAGTTTAGGCAGGGGCAGGTTCTGGGCACTATCAAAATTTCTACAAACCTACCACCCCTGCCAGCAAGAGCTGGCGCACCATACCGGGGTGGACCGGCTTCCTGAGGCAGCAGTTTAAAGGCCTGGAGCCCAGGGCCCTTTAAACTGCTGCCAGAGCCCTGGGGTAGCGGCTGCAGGGCTCGGGTGGCGATTTAAAGGGCCCAGGGCTCCTGCCGCTGCTACCGTCCTGGGCCTTTTAAATTGCTGCTGGAGCCCCATTGCCACTACCCCAGGGCTCCGGGTACAATTTAAAGGGCCCCTGGAGCCTGTCAGAGCCCTTGGGTAGTGGCAGCAGGGCTCTGGTGGCTATTGAAAGCGTTCGGGGCTCCCACTGCCTCCAGCACCCCAGGCCCTTTAAATAGCCACTGGAGCCCTGCCGCCACTGCCCCTGGACTCCGGCAGTAGGGCTCCGGAGATGATTTAAAGGGCCCTGGGCAGCCGGAGCCCCGGACCATGCTGCTGGAGCCCTGAGGCTCCGTTGGTGATTTAAAGGGCCTGGGGCTCTGCTGCGGTAGCAGCAGCTAGAGCCCCGGGCCCTTTAAATCGCCACATTTAAATTGCCCCCAAAGCCCAGGGCTCCCAGCCACCTTTGCAGCTGGGAGCTCAGAGGGTGATTTAAAGGGCTTGGGGCTTCCAGCTGCTGCTACCACAGCCCTCGTCCCACGACCTTTAAATCCTTCCGGTGGAGGCCATGCCCCTCCTCAGGATTCCCAAGTACTGGCAAGTCCTTTAAGTTTCTTTCACCTCTGCCTCTAGGAACTATTTGGAGGAAGTTCTCTGGCCCGTGCTATGCAGGAGGTCACACTAGATGATCCCAATGGTCCCTTCTGACCTTGGAATGTATGAAAGCTGTTAGAGCCAGAGCTCAGTCTGGAGTCAGAAAACCCCAATACTTTGGGCTGTTTGAATGTGGGGGTTTGGTCTGGGCCTGTCTCTACCTCAGGAATAGCGCTGGGATGATCACCCAAAAAGTGTGGGTCTTTTGCCCCACCCCGTTTCTCCTCCCAATCTCTCTCCCCTGTAGATTTTGTGCTGCTCGTCTGTGGGAGATGAATCAGCCACCTGTGTCTCTGTACCCTCGGTGAACAGGCAGAGAGCTGGACCCCACATTTTGCCTCTTTGGAGAGGCACCTTCACCTAGGAGCCTCCTCTAACACAAAGGGGGCATCTGGGAGTGTTGTCTAATCTCCCTTGACATTTCAGAGCTGGCTGTGTAAATAACAGGGCCCTGGGGGTGGAGAGGATAGGCGAATTGGAGGCATGCTCTCCAAGAGGCTATCTTTACAGACAACAAAAGCTCAGCTGTTGTTTCTAAGTCTGTCCTGGCACTTTGGGAAGCTGAGGTACCTTTGTAAAGGTCAGTGGGGATGGTCAAACAAGCCCTTTGTTGGAGGGGGCTGGCCCAGAGGTCTGGAAATGCGAGAGCCAGCCTGATACCTCGACCTCACTGCCTCATGTCTGCTCTGTGTCAGGCTGGGACTATCTGAGCAGCCTAGGGGATAGTTAGGCACTAGTCCAATTTCACTGGGCATTTGGGTGCCTGACTCCTTCAGGAGCCTTGAAAGCCCCCACCTCAGAGCTGGTGCCATTGGTGTGCTCAATGTCTAGAGCTTTGGTGGCCACGCCAGGCCAAGTGCTGAACAGGTGTCCAAAGACCAGCCCAGGGCAAGCACGCATCTGGTTGGTCTCACGGGCCTGGAAGTTCAGAAATGCTAGCGACGGAGGGCGTGCTCATGCAGAAAGTGACCAGGGGCCATTCAGAGCAGGGGAATTATAAGATCAGAGCCTGTCTATGCTAGCACTCACATTGTTGGCAACTTGGTGGGGTTCCCAGTGCCACTGGTGGAGCAGCATCATGGCTAGAGCAGTGAGGGAAGGATTTCATCACATCCTCAGCGCAGGAAGTCTCCGAAGAGCCGGGCCATGGCAGCATGAGACCTGAGCTTGGTTCCCCACCCAGTGGCGATACCCAAGAAGGGCTGGATCTGATTTCCTGTGATTGCACTGACAGTCCTGGGCTCTCACCTGGCTGTGGGGACATGGGTCTGTCCCCTCGAGAGACAACGGTCTGCGCCTAAAAGGTCTCAGGCTGGAAAATTACCCACCCTCCTGCTAATTTGCGGGCTCCCCTGCTCAACCCATCAGGGGAAGGGCTGGGAGGGAAAGAGAGGGGAGGAGACAACAAATGGGATGGCACAGAGATGAGGTGGGGTTATCTGTCTGTCTGAGGGGCAGGGTGGGGAAGGGGACTTTGCACTGATGGATCGTAACACCTGGTGTGGGTGGGATGGGATGGGCATGCTGGGCAGGGACAGGCACCAAGGGATAGGTCTGGCCTTTCAGTGGCCAAACAAATGCAGGGCTGAGATCGCATTGTGTTCAGAGATCCAATGCAGCACAGGGGGCTGGGGGAGTCTAGATTTCCCCTTTCAAGCATTCAGGGGTAGGACCTGGCTCTGCTGTCTTTCTGATATTCCGGATGAGTCCTGGGGAAGAGGAAGGGGGAGAGTGCACTTCCAGAATCTGGAGGTGGACTCCCACCTCCCATCCTGAGATGATAGTGAGGAAACTTGGCTCAGGAGGGGACACACGGTCCATGTTTTGTACAGTCTCCAGCCTCCTGGAGATCTGCTGTGAACTAATCAGAGATGAAACCAACTGGGTCCTACAGAAGTTCAATCAGCAACACGTAGCGCCCTCATGTGAGTGCTACTGTGCAGACTCCTGAATCATTCTGGATGGAGGCGGTCCAAGAAGAAAAAATATACAGGAAACAAGGTGCTAAACTTGGAAGTGGAGGGTAAGAGAACGGTTGGAACACCCATCCCTAGATGGAGGGGTGTCATGCCAAAGGATTCAACTACCTGAGGAGTAGCCAAGAAATTGCTTCAAGACAGAGTGGAATGGAGAAGGATGCCAAGAGCTGAACTAAGGTGGAACTAAGACTGAAAAAAGAAGTTCAACCAGGACCTAAAGAAATGGCCCTGCAAACCTCCAGAGTTCATGGAGGACAGGTGCCCACCGATAGCGAATTCTCTCCCCGCAGTGGGATTCTGTGGATGGTTATTAAATTTCTCTAGCTCCATCATCAGTATCTGTCCAGCTGTGCAAGACTTTCCATTCGGAGCGGCACCAGGGGCCTGGCACTGATCTGCAGCTGTGGTTTCTTCTGTCTGGGAATGACCTGACATTTCCATCTCCCTAGAGAGGAGTACGAACCAAGCTCCCATCCAGATGAGTGTGCCTGTCCTAACAGCTCAGAAATGAGGGTAGGTCACCCTTCAAAGCCAGGAAGCACTCACTACACTACCTGAGTGAATGAGCTGGGTGAATGGTTTGTTGCTGATCTTTCCCTTTCTTTGGCCACTGAGTCAGCCTGCTGTGAATCCATCCTGACTGGTCACCTCAGGGTGATGGTATCATTCTTGCACTCTGATTGGATGAACGAGATGCGGACAAAGCAGAGGATACCCAAGAACATGTTTTCAGAGCAGCTCTTTGGACCAACCATCACTGGTATGAAAACAGGTGTAACTGCACATGTACCGGTGATGCTTGGATCCTGGGAAACAGCGAATCATATGGCCCCATGCCTCCAGGAGGACTTCCATTGGCTATTGCCGATTACACCTCTAGCCTCTCTCTCAAACCACACCCACCGAAGCTATCGGGGGAGGGTTAACCCATTACAATATGACGGCTGCACCCAGAGGCTCCAGGTCCCCATTGTGCCAGGTGTTGTACAGGTGCAGAGGGATTCACATTCCCTGCCAGGGCGGATTGGCAGAGGTCCTGGGGGTTATTCACCTTCCTCTACAGCGTGGGGCACAGGTCACTTGCTGGTGGATTCTCTGCATCTTGAAGTCTTTAAACCACAGTTTGAGGACTTCAATAGCTCAGACATAGGTCAGGGGTTTGTTACAGGAGTGGGTGGGTGAGATTCTATGGCCTACGTTGTGCAGGAGGTCAGACTAGACAATCATAATGGTCCCTTCTGACCTTAAAGTCTATGAAATGCTCTCACTGACTTCAGTGGGCTCTGGATTAGGCCTTCAGAGATGGGATGGGGCCAGGGCTGGCGCTTCCATTCAGGCAACCTAGGCAATCGCCTAGGGCACCAGGATTATTGGTGGGCGGCATTTTGCCAGAGGGGGTGGCAGGCGGCTCCGGTGGAGCTGCCGCAGTCGTGCCTGCGGACGGTCCGCTGGTCCGTGGCTCCAGTGGACCTCCCGTAGGCACCGCTGCGGCAGCTCCACCGGAGCCGCGGACCAGCAGACCCTCTGCAGGCACAACTGCGGCAGCTTCACCGGAGCCGCGGGACCAGGGCGCGGGGCGGCAAAATTGCCGTGTGCCTAGGGCGCTAAAACCCCTAGCGCCGGTCCTGCATGGGGCACTCTTGGGGCCTGTAATATGCTCTTTTCCTCCCCCAGTGGTTGGAACCGGCTAGGGTTGCATCACATCTCGCTTCCCTGTCAGGCAGGGCCCAGTGAGGGCACGGGCTGTGTGTACCTGTGAATTAAGGGGCTGTTAATGACTTCCTGTGATTAGAATCAACTTCCACTATGTGCCTTGAAGGCAGGGGCTGGCGGATTACACCGAGTTCCCTGTGAGAATGGCCATGTCAGCAGCCAGTGGACACAGGCTGGAGTTAATCATTGCCCAGGAAATGCTGTAATCACCCCCATTTTACATGTTTCAAATACCTTACATGTGTGCTCCCACAGTGGGGCTGTAGTCAAACCTGACCTCTTCCCACAGGGCTCTGAGCATTCCTGTATGGCTTGAGGAATTTACCAATTTTCCCTCAGGAGAAAGCAAAACCCTCATCCTTATCCCTCGTCTCCCAGGGGCTTCAGGTGTCAGCACAGCAGCACTTTGCCTTGTGCGTAATGAGTAATCTGAGACTGACACAATGCCGTTCAGCCCACAGCCTTTCCCAGCATATGTACATACAGGACCATGATGCAGCTACCTCTGGGGTGGGGAGTCAGCACCAAAGTGGAGCCCAACTTACAGCACAGCAGAGTGGGTGAGGAGGGAATTCCGGTTAAAGGCAGTGAGGTGTAAGGAAGAAAGCCAGATGAGTGGGCACAGTCAGGGACCAGCTGGGACCTTGGTCTCCTGCAAAGGACTTGCACACAGGTATGCTTCAGGGCAGCCCCCTAGCAGTTCCCTATGTGTTGGTGGATCACCAGGCATTAGCTGAGGAGATCCCTTCCTTACTGCCAGTGTGACAGAGTTCGTGTACGTTGGATCTACCCTGAGCTGCCTCCTGGAACCCTCACCCCACCCCCCACCCCATCCTCTCCCACAGAGTTAGCTGCTGACAAATGTACAATTAAGCCAATGCCTGCCTGCCCCCAGGTAGCGCTTTGCATGTGTTTAGAAAAGAGGCCCCAGTGCTGCTCCAATGCTGAGTGCTGGCACCGGTTGGGAATTTTTCAAGGGGACGTTTTTGTGCTGGAAAATCCCACTTCCTCGACCCTGAAACGTCACAGAAACGTGGCGATTTTGACAAAGCTGTTGTTGGGAAAGTTTCTTAGGTCCCTGATGAAACTTCTGTTCTGAGCACCCCACCTGGGGATAGCCAATAACCTGGTGGGTAGGGTACTCACCTGGCATAGGAAAGAGCTAGACAGCCTGCTGCAGATCAGACACAGAACCTGTTCCCTACATCCCAGGGCCCTAAGCCCTAGGCTAGTAGCTACTCTATGTTTCACAGTGGTAGCCATGGTAGCCTGTATCAGCAAAAACAATGAGGAGGCCTTGTGGTGCCTTAGAGACTAACACATTTATTTGGTCATAAGCTTTCAAAACCAGTAGGAGAGCACTTCAGTCTCCCTGGACACTCAATAAGAGACTTAAAAGTGGCCATTCTTCAACAAAAAAGCTTCAAAATCAGACTCCAATGAGAAACTGCAGAACTGGAATTAATTTGCAAACTTGACACCATCAAATTAGGCCTGAATAAAGACTGGGAGTGGCTGAGTCACTAAAAAACATAATTTTCCTTCTGTTGATACTCACCCCTTCTTATCAACTGTTGGGAATGGGACACATCCACCCTGACTGAATTGGCCTCGTTAGCACTGACCCCCCACTCAGTAAGGCAACTCCCATCTTTTCATGTGCTGTGTATTTATACCTCCCTACTGTATGTTCCACTCCATGCATCTGATGAAGTGGGTTTTAGCCCACAAAAGCTTAGGCCCGAATAAATTTGTTAGTCTCTAAGCTGCCACAAGGACTCCTCGCAGTTTTAGCTACTCTAGGGCTTTCTCTGTTGTATTTTTTGCTGCAGGCTCTGAGAACACTGCTCAGTTGCTACATTCTTTGTCGGGATGGGTTCTGGGACAGATGTGATGCTTTGGGAGTATGGCATATTCAGAGACTAGTGATTCCAATCAGAGATTAGGAGTCAGGACTCCTAGGTTCATTTCCCTGCTCTGCCACTGGCTCCCTGTTTGACCTGGTGCAAATCACTTCCCCTTCTTGTGCTTCAGTGTCCCCATATGTAACATGGGCCATAATGATGCTCATGCGCCTTTGTCACTCTATGAAAAAAGCCTTTCCACCAGGTGCTGTTATTATCACTCCCTCTCTTCCCTCCCCCCACTTCATCCCCCTTCCTGGAACTCAACAGAGGAAATCTGAGACTCGAACAAATGATGTCTCTAAGAAGAGCAAGTCCTTTTGTCTGGCTCCTGGTTCTCCTACTGCTGGCTGGGTCACTCACAGAGATGGGAGGGAGGGAGGGGAGGAGGGAATTGCAGCTCTCCTTTGTCACTGGCTAATTTTGTCTCTTGGGTGCTCTGAAAGCAATCTCGGGATGGGACAACAGCTGGCACTAGAACCTTTATAAAAGTGGGCAGGGGGCAAACCCGAAGTGGCAGAGGAATGAAAATATGACTTAAACATCCCAGAGTACAGCTGTAACCTAAATAACCAGACTACACAAGGTAGCCACATTATACTATGTAAGGTATCATTATAGCACGAACATTGCTCCCCCCCCCCGCCCCTTTCCCCAAGCTCCCTTCCATGATCTTACACCCCAGACACCGCTCCTTGCCTCTTGCCCACAGCACCTACCCATAAGGCCAGCACTGTGCTCAGTCTAGTGCCAACTCCACTGGCTTCATGGATTGGCATCAGGATACACATGCCAAATTAAAACTCCCGGGCTCAGAGTAGAGTAAGATCTAAACAGCAGGCTACTAGCATCTAGTGGCCAAGATTCGTGCTCTCTGTAGATTAGGATGCACCCAACAGGGCCATAATGCCAAGATTCACATTAGAGAGGCAAGGTGGGGGAGGTAATATCTTTGACTGAGCTTTTGAGCTTAAACAGAGCTCTGTGAAAGCTCCAGAGCATATCTCGCTCACCAACAGAAGCTGGTCTAATAAAAGATATCACCTCCCCCACCTTGTCTCTCTAATATCCTGGGAGCAACAGGGTTATAACACTGCTTACAAAAATGCAGGATTCACTTGAACAACCCACAGCGACCATCACACCCAGGCGCTATTTTCAGGATTCATATTCTTAACATAATGTCATCATTACACCAGGAACCAGCACTACCAGCACAATGAGATAAATATAGTCGCGTGTGCATTCCAAAAATTCACAGTCCAAGCACACTGGGATCCACACAGCAGAATAGCAATGTCGGGATGCATGCTCACAATATAGCGGGGATGCACTCAAATCTCTGAGCGTAAGGATTCAGCAAACACAAGGGCACCTGAAAACAGCTGTAGTAACAGCAGGATCTGCACTATTGGTCCAGTAGGAGCTGCACATGAGGGCAGTGCATCAATTCACAAGCCCAGTAGGAGCTGCACATCAGGGCAGTGCATCAATTCACAAGCCCAGGCACCAATTCTTTAGTATCATCTGGAACTTGTACTCCCAGAATAGTGGGATGGAATTACAGAAGTTCCAGGAGAAAAAGCCAGTGCAGGGCTGATCTTATGGCATGTTTTGTCCACTCTCCTTTTAAAAGTCCCAAGCCTTGGGGTTTCTTCTAGCCCTTCCTTGGGAAACTATCCTATGGCCTACAGCAGTGATCACACTGCCAAGAAGGTTTCCCCAGATAGTTTTGAGTTTCCTCCTCCCTCCCTGCCCCAACCTCTTCCCCCCTCCTCATCTGGCACCCAGTGTGAGGGTTTTAAGGAGTAAGCTACCACCACCCCCTGGTGTGCTTTTGCCACAATTTTGGCTGCTTTGCGAATAAAAGATGAAGCCCTTCGATAAAGCAGATGAAGCATGCAGGTTTTCCCATTGGCCACCGGAGGGCACCTTCCAACTCATTCCCGTGATCAGAGCCTATTGCCGGAGAAGTTAACATACCCTGACTCCTTAGCCATCTCAAAGCTCAAGTGCCCCAGCAAAGCAAGCGGTCCATGCACGCCAAATGTCAGAGGCATTAGACTATCACCCCAATCCTGGCAGAAGGACTTCGCTGCCCCACCGAGGCTTGGCACTGCCGGCACGGGCAAGACTTCACAGTGTACGGAGGGGATTTGTGACTGAGGCAGCTGGACACAGACAGGCTCTGTGGTTCTCTCCCGGGCACAACGTCAGGTGTCCCTAAATCCTGGCCAGGGTTCCACAGGGATGGAAGGGGCCACACCATGCCACTGAGTGCCCCTCGCAGCCGGATCCCACCCCCCGCAGCAGGGCAGGAACGGGAATAACTTGCCAAGTTGCGTGAGCTGAGATTGTCTCCAGGCACTGCCCAGTTGAGGGCCTGTGTTGCTTTCCACGCTGGTATCCATTTTCTGCTGTTGGTGGGAAATGTCTTCTCCAGTTAGCAGAGATTTTTGCTGGAAAGATCCTGCATGTGCAGCAAGGGTGGGGGGCTATGGCCCCTGTGCCCCAGGAAGTGCCTCAAAAGACCCAGCAGGAGATAGATACAGGGCCTTCCCTTTGAAAGCCACCAAGCCACCATCTTTCTATCTCTGAGGGTCACTTTAGCGCTGGCAAGAGGTGCTAGGGGCACAGGGCTGGGCTCTGCTTAGCTATAGAACAGGGGCAACTTGGGCCAGCTCAGGTCCCCGTGATCCCTTCTGCCCATGGCCCAGGAGCTGGGGGGCCTAGTATCCACGACCCATTCAATCCCTGGTCTCTCTGCTGTGCCTGCCAGCATGGGCGGGGTGGGGGAGGGGAATCAACGTGGACACTTGTCATTGGGACCTAGACAAAAGTCGTGCTCCAAAGCTGCTTCCCCACAAGCACCTACCAGGACTCTCATGGGGATCCATTGGCTGTGCTCCCAGCCAGCAACCCCCAGGTCAGAGACCCCATAGCCCCTCACCAGGCTCCTGAGCTGGCCACATCCCAGGGGGAGGGACTATACCCCACCCCAACCCCGGCTTACAGTCATACCCTGGGCAGCTCCAGAACAGCAGGCCCCACCTGAGCCTGCAGACATGCACAGAGCAGGCTGCAGCAGGAGCAAAGGCTTTGTAAGGGGTTAACAGGAGAGATTTCCCCTCCCCGCCAAAGGAAAACCCCAAACTTCCTGTCTGGATGCAGCTGCTGAGAGCCCACGCCCTGGGCAAGGACAGCAGCAGCAGCAGCAGCAGGCACTGCCCGGACATTTGTTCAGGCAATTTGCTCTCAGCCTGAGCTCCGCACACCACGTCCCCGACCCAGACCAACATCAGCTCTGAACTCCAGCCAAAGGTCCAGTGCACTGAGCCCCTCAACCTATCCCTTGCATTCTACCAGCACTGGGCCTTGTAGTGCAGCCTGGGTGCGGCAGGGCCCTGGAACAGAGGAGGGACCAACCTCCCCCAACTAGATCCTCCCTCTGCAGCCAACAGCACCCAGGGATAGCGTGACCACCCGGCTCTTGTTGTTAGGGGGAGTCCCTTATTTCATTGATTTGTGCCATAGGGTGACCACTATCCCTGGTTTTAAAATGTAACTGATCAGTATGACTTTAAACGTTCCATTGATGTTTAGGATCATTGCCCCGTATACTTGAGGGCAGCAGAAGTGTACATTTGAGAGAAAAATACATGCTATGCCAAGGGAAATGGTGTGTCCCTGAAGCATCCCTTAAAATAAAGCCTTGTCCCTAATTTTTCCATGTGTTTTTTTCCTTCCTTCCTTCCATCCTATCCGAGAAAGGGTTAAATCCATGGCGGCTCCCTGCTGGGGTGCAGCTGTCTGCGTGGGTGAGAGATTTACCGCCAAGCAGCTGACTTAGGGAAAGGTTCCCGCAGGGCAGAGGAAGGGGAAGTGGGAGGGAGAGAGCAAAAGTTTATCCAGGTTTTCCTTAGACAGAATCCCAGAAGGCCCCAGCGAGAGTTTCCCCACCCTGTGTTCTCAGGGCTTCCAAACCAGGCTTGAGCGCAGTTGCTCCACCGGGGTAAAGGGGCCATTGGAGCACATGGAGCAACAGCAGTTTGCTCCAGCTGACGATCCAGCCTGGGCTCTTTATTGGGCTGAGCCAGGCTCATTCACATCTGTCTCAATCCTTAGTCCACAACAGAACCCCACTGTCCTAGGGTGCCTCCTTGTGGTGAGACCTAGCATGGCAGCCCCTCTGGACTCCAGCAGTCTGCAGCCACTTAGAATCACAGAATATCAGGGTTGGAAGGGACGTCAGGAGGTCATCTCCTCAAACCCCCGGATCAGAGCAGGACCAATCCCCAACTAAATCATCCCAGCCAGGGCTTTGTCAAGCCTGACCTTAAAAACCTCTAAGAAGAGAGATTCCACCACCTTCCTAGGTAACCCATTCCAGTGCTTCACTACCTTCCTAGTGAAATAGTGTTTCCTAATATCCAACCTAAACCTCCCCCACTGCAGCTTGAGACCATTACTCCTTGTTCTGTCATCTGGTACCACTGAGAACAGTCTAGATGCATCCTCTTTAGAACCCCCCTTCAGGTAGTTGAAAGCAGCTATCAAATCCCCCCACATTCTTCTCTTCTGCAGACTAAATAAGCCCAGTTCCCTCAGCCTCTCCTTATAAGTCATGTGCTCCAGCCCCCTAACCATTTTTGTTGTCTTCCACTGGACTCTCTCCAATTTGTCCACATTCTTTCTGTAGTGGGGGGACCAAAACTGGACACAGTACCCCAGATGTAGCCTCACTGACGCTGAATAAAGGGGATTGATCACATCCCTCGATCTGCTGGCCTGGCAATGCTCCTACGACTACAACCCAATATGCCATTAGCCTGCTTGGCAATGAGGGCACACTGCTGACTCATATCCAGCTTCTCATCCACTGTAATCCCCAAGTCCTTTTCTGCAGAACTGCTGCTTAGCCAGTCGGTCCCCAGCCTTGACCCTCTAGCCATCTCACATGAGTGTCCCACTCCTTCTGGAGTCTCAACATCCTACCCCAATCAGCGTCCACTCCAATGCTGGTGAGCAATCCACCCTTTTCTGCTCTTCCCGGCCTCCTCACACCATTGGATCAGCTACTCCTAGGGCTTCTCCCTGGAGCCTGTCCCTGGCCCATTCCCATTCTGGAATGCAGACCCATTCTCCAGGCCAACCACTCCAGCACACTTCACTCTGCAAGCCTTGCCAAGTCCCCGGACCCTCCCCAGCTGAGTCTTGTCCTTCACTGAGCCCACACCCCTTCTCTGTGCCTCCAGATGCACTAACTCAGCTTCCCAGTTCCCCTTAACCCTCTCCGTACTGGTGTGGGAGTTGTACACCCAGCACAGGGAGCTAGTTTTGGAGCATAGTAGGCAGAATTCAGGGCTCCAGGGCCAGCACCTGGGGAAGGAGTTTCCTGCCTACTGCTGGGGTTGGACAGAATTAGGGTGCTGTTTCCATGACCCCAGGAGTGGAATAGAGCCACTAGTTACTCCTGATTTACACCAGAGTGAGAGAAGAATCAGGTCCAAAGATTCTTGACCTTTAGGTTGTGGAAAAAACCATCAGTCGTGACACTGATGCAGTGATGTCTGCAAGGAATATCAGGCCTGTTTCTGATGGCTCTTTGTGACAAAGTGGGGGGTTTTCTTGGTTTTTCCATGTTTTCCAGTGGGTTGCAGGCAGAGGGAGTGGGACTCAGTGTCCCTGGGTGTTACTAGTTTAACGAGGTGAAGGGAGAGGGAGTTTGCTGTTACAGAGGACCAGAGAGGGAACTTGGGACCCCAGCCGATGGCCTGGAGGATGGAGACCCCAGCAACTGGTGACCCGGTGACCTGGAGACCCAGCTCAGGAGTCGCAGCTGGTTCCGGCCAGTGGGAGGACAATAGGCTGTGAAGAGAGGACTCCTGTGACCTGACCAGCCGGTTCCAGCCAGAGGGGGACAGAGGAGGGCTGAGAGGAGACTCAGGCCACCCTGTTTACTACCTTGTTTACCTGGAGAGAAGACAATGGACAGAGGCGGGGCTTGGGGCCAGATATTGGATGCCCAGCTGGGAAACGGGGTTCTGGGCTGGAGAGAGGAGGTAGGCAGAGCCCATCTTGATGTAGGGGAGATTGGGATGTGCTGGGCTGAGGGAGGCCAGGCCTGAGGCCCGGAGAGTTTCCTGTGCTGTGTTCAATGCTCGATAAACCCTCCTGTTTTATGCTGGCTGAGAGTCACTCTGGTCTAGAGAACGGGGTTGTACCAACCCCTTCGGAGGTGGAGGCCCAGGGGCTTCCAGAGCGAGTGGACTCCCTGAGGGGGCCCATGGAGAGAGACAGGTGTGCTAAGGCTCAGAGAGGTGTGGCTCCAGGAGGTGGAGGGGCCTGACCCCGAGACAGAGTGGACCCCTGAGAAGGGCTATTGCACTGGAAGGGGCACTGCCCATGGACCGCCCGGGGCCAAGAGTGGGCACAATCTGTGAGTCCATGACACTCTTACACTGGCTTTATATCACTGTAGTTCTACTAATGCTAAAAGAAGGGCAATTTGTCTTTGTGCATCGCTGTGGCTTTTAACTCTGAAACCTACTAATGACGTTTTGAACTTCAGGGTTGCAAACTATCTCCCTGCTGATCATTTAACAGATACAGCCAGTATTGCTGGCCCCCGCTCCTTGTTGACTTGGTGGCTACATCAACGCACCCACTGGAATTAATCAGTGAAAGGCGGAGAGGGTTCGGAAAAGTTCTAGTAAGTCTTTTCTTGCTTTTGTGGTGGCCTCTGAGTTTCCTCATTATTGCCAGCCCAAAGCCATCAAAAATCACAAGACAGGTTTAAAAATCATGAAATTTTAACACCATCTTTGGGGCTCTTTTTCTTTGCCTTCTGGGGTCTGATCCTTCAGGGTGTGGTCCCACTCAGGTCACATATCCAGCTTTTCTTCACAACCACCACAGTGGAAAACTCACTTGTTTTTTTTAAATGCAAGCTGAGATTCTCACTGACTCACCTGACTCCAGGAGCTGGGGCTTGTGTGGTGTCTCTGTTTGAGGTCAGAGTTCTGTGTGAGGTTTCCCTATGCGCCGTGTGGGTTTACTCACAGGATTCATGAGGCTGATCGCAGTCTAGCCCAGTATAAGGGGCTGGTGTGGCTGGAGCAGGCCTCTCCCCTGTGCACGGTCAGCAGCAGCCTGGCTGGGACGACCTTGCTGTGTGCTCACTGCCGACTCTTGGTGACCTTTCCCTCTGAAGCTGTATATTAAAATTCAGCCCTCAAAGGCAGAAAGTAAAATGATCTCAACTACTCACCCACGCCCAATGTGCTCCAGAGCATGCTGGGACATTAACCACTCCACTCTTGGGTCAGCCCCACCACTAAATATGTCTGGGGCTTCGTTCCAAGTCCCTGGTGTCTATCTACATCCAACAAACCTCCTCTTGTTTTTGCAGCATCTGGTCTTTCCTCAGGAGAGACTCCAAAATAGGAATAGCAAGGGGGGTACGGGCTGGGGGGTCAAGATCAAGGAGCAGCAGCAGACCTGCGGCAGGGTGGGAGGGTGTCCCAGGACAGATCGGGATTATAGTGCACCCAGCAGTGCAGTCCACATCCATTCACTTTGCTCCTTTTCTCAATTATCCCTTTTATCACCCATTTGTCTTTTTCACTTGTTCATGGCACAGCTCTCTGAAAAGAGAACCGCGGAGACAGAGGCAGCTAGTGTGGGAATCTGGAGGCACTGCCTGAGCCACTCCTGCTAGAGAGAATCTTCCTAGCAAATGGGGATTTGTGGAGTGGGTTCAGGGCCAGATTAAGACTTTTAGAGGCCTGTAGCAGGGTGGACCCCTGCTCCTGCCCTGAAGGGGTTAAAAACAGCCCTGGGAAGGGGCCCTAGCTGGAGAAAGCAGCCTTTAGGGTGGGACAAGAAGCCTGGGCTGATTGGGGAAAGTAGGCTCAGCAGTAGCCATGCTCCAATCAGGCCCAGCTGGCCCCTATAAGAGGCTATGATCCAGAAGCCAAGACAGTCTCTCTCTAGCTATAGAGGGAGAAGGGCCTGGCTGCAGGGAACTGGACAGAAGGTACCTGAGTGAAGCAGGGCTGGGGAAAGGCAGAGGAGCTGGGGAGCTCCAGCCTGGAAAGCCCCAGGCTGTGGCCTAGCATTGGGCTAACGGGTACTGGAGGTTGCAGAGGGCAGCCCAGGGCTAGGTCAAGGCAGCTGGTCCAAACCCTCCTTGCCAGTGATGAGTAGGCTGATACTGCAGTCTGCCCCAGGGTGTGGGGCTAGATGATGACTGGCAGTAGCCATATGCTGAGGCAAGGTGGGGATAGATGGTGAGGGTTCCCTGGGGAGGGGAGATCCTGAGAGAAAGCGGGGGTACTACCAGGGGCAGCACCCTAGGTAAAAGGGCACCTGGTCCAGGGAGGGACACGGGGCCAGAAGGCAGACGGATCACTGGCCTGCAGAGGGCACTCTGGAGCTGGAAACTGAGCTAATTCCCAAAGTCACCAGCAGGAGGCGCCCTGGGGGTGAGTCGACCTGTCTACAGGCCCTAAGCACTGAAAAGATTATAGTGCCCCCCAATAAGTAATTCAAAATAAAAATACTATATTATAAAATAAAACTATTTGTCAAAATGACACACAACCTATATGTATGCTGAAAATAAAATAGCTTCTTTCTAGATTTTCTGGTTGCAAAATTCTGGATAAGTTCATTGAAGCTGACTCGACAAAGCATGTCCACTTCCATACACAACAGGGAAAGTGAATCAAGTCTGTCCTGACACATTGTTGTTCTCTGAGGGTTTTTTATTGTTTTCAGCTGAGAAAGAGCGTTCTGTGGAGCAGTTAGTCATCATCAATGTTAGAAGTGCCATCTCTACATTTGGAAATACACATTGTATTCCGCCTTTCAGTACTGTGTCATGAAGATCAATGTGACTGAATTTCATTTTTCCTGTTTCATTAAACTTTGCGCGCATATAACAGTGGAACTACCGTACTTCTCCACAGAGATTCATGTCTAAGTCAAGAGGGTACGAGTCAACTAGCTTTTGAGAACCTTGTGAATATTGTTCGTCAGATAAGTCCATATCATTTAGAAAAGAAAATCTACATGATACTTTTGTACACTTCACTTCTCCTCTTCATATGAGCTTCAAGTGTATCAATTATAGCCAGGGGTGGCTGTATGTATTTTGCCGCCCCAAGCATGGCAGTCAGGCAGCCTCCGGTGGCATACCCGTGGGAGGTCCGCTGGTAACGTGGATGTGGCGGCATGCCCACAGGAGGTCCTCCGGTAACACGGATTCGGCAGCACACCACCGAAGTGACAGGACCGGTGGACCTCCTGCAGGCATGCTGCCAAAGGCAGCCTGCCTGCTGCCCTCACAGCAACAGGTAGGCACCCCCCCTCTGCGGCTTGCCGCCCCAGGCACACGCTTGGTGCGCTGGTGCCTGGAGCCGCCCCTGATTATAGTGTAATAAGTAGATACGTGAAATTTGTCTCTAGGATTCAATGCTGTTTCTGTCGCACTGCTATCATTTGCTTGTTTTTTCCTGATTCGCTTGATGAACTGGGCTTCTTTGTAGTTAGTATCAGGCAAGATATCTTTTGATATGTCTTCAAATCTTTCGAAATCATTCCTCAAAATGTGTAAGAGGTCTGCTAATAATTGTCAGATGTCTGCACATGATTTCAAATCCAAATCTTTTTCTTGGAGAGCTTGACTTGTGTGGTAAAAGCGTTGTAAAATTTCATTCTACATGGTCAACATGAATACAAACTCTAGTTTTTGCATCTTGTTTGCAATGTTTTCTGCCTCTCGTATAGTTTTCTCCCTTTTGTGATTGGTCTTCAGCTATACTTTCTAATGCATCCACAATCTTGGAGTAGGACTCCAGAATTGCACTTGTTGCCACTGCATGTGCCTCCCAGCGAGTATTAGAAAGAGATTTCAACACACGATCAATGCCCAAATATGTTTTAAGAACTGTTGAAGCAGAGAAAAATGTATAAAGTAACTGGACTGTTGAGAGAAACCTTACTGCCACCGTACAACAATCAACAGCACTGCAGCCAACAAGACTGAGGGTGTGCAGCACATGGTACGAATATGGCATATTTGTTCTGTTCAAAAAGCTTCTTCTGCATTCCTTGATGACACCCTGACATGTTGGCAGCATTGTCAGAAGATTGACCTCTGCACTTCGAGAAATCTATTTTGCAAACTTGGCACAGATAGTGCAGTACTTGATTTGCCATTTCTTCACCAGTGTGGCTTTTCAAACTGAGGAATGTTATAAATCGTTCAACTGGTTTTCCCTGTGTGGGAGACACATATCTTAGTACAATACTCAATATGTGAAAGATCAGGTGTAGAGTCGACAGATAAACGGAAGTACCCAGCAGTACTTATTTCATCCACAATAGTTGAATGAACTTTGTCACTCATTAGACCGATGAGTTCATCCCTTATTGTCTTGGACAAGTATGATGGGTTACCTTTGCCAGCATTCCCATATTTTGAGATATGGCCTGCTAAAAATGGGTCAAACTGAGCCACAAGCTCCAACAATCCCAAGAAATTTCCATTCTGCAATGATCCAAATGTGTCATTTGATCCTCAGAAAGGCAGACCACGTTCAGCTAATGTTTGACTAACAGCTATAACACGCTGCAAGACATGTTGTCAGTATTCACTCTCCCCTTTAATTTGTTCTTCCAATTTTTGTGTCAATCCAAAGCCCTGTTTTCGATTTAAATATGTCAACACTGAATCTCTGTGAGTAGTGCTATTTTCATGTTGTTCAATTAAAACACTATTCCGCCAGTCACTAAATCCATCTGCACCGAACTGGGATGTTGAAGGTTTATATGGAAAAGTTTGCAAACAAAACAGTACACAGACCCTGTTGATGGTGAATACAGTAGCCATTCTTGAGTGTATTTCTCACCATTTGCTTTTAAGCCGAAAAATATTCTTTGTGGACAATATCTTGTTTGTTTGCCATTGGTAGAAGTCTGACGTGATTTCTCAAATGGCCCAGTGTGGTGCTGACAGTCATTTGGTCCACAATCTATCCAGCAAGCTACATCATCGGTACTGAAATCAACCCACATACCAGGATCTTTTCTCCTATTATTTACAGCATGAGCAGGTTCAGTCTGACACATCCACATCTTCTAGAACAATGTCTGTTTTATCACCAGGAGTAGGATGATCAGTTATAGTCTGATTTTCTCACATTATTTTGATCTATGTTAGTAGGACGCCCCCCATGACGACTACTTAGATGCTTTTTTTGAAATATCAATTTTTTTCCAAAAAAAATCTCATTTTTTGGTCCCCCCTGCTTTGTTGGTGCCCTAAGCATGTGCTTAGTCTGCCTATTGGGTAATCCAGCCCTGAGTGGGTTTAGTCAGATACTGAAGCTTAGACCTGAAGTCTGTTCACAGCCCAACTGGGCGGGGAGGTAAGAAAGGCCCCATTAGCTTTACAGAGTCCCAGAATGGCTAGGAGTCAGAGCACAGGTGCAGGGGATTGCGAAGCATTAGTGTGAATGGGGGGATAGCTTTTCCAGCTGTGCTTTCCCTGTTTGTATAGCTGGGTACCTGTGTTGGGGCTATAAGACACTGGGACTTGGGCAGTCAGGGCTAGTGGTTAGAGCAGGAGTCAGCAGCCAAGGGTCAGAGCTAGATTCAGGAATCAGAGCTGAGGGTAAGGAGTGAGATAAAGGCAGGAGCAGGTCTAGGGGGCAACAGGCGCAGGAGCTATTGCAACTGGAGGCGAGTGCTTTGAGCAGCCACTGAACATCTGCTGCTGCTGGGCTTAGGAACCAGTCTGCTGACTCTTCAAACCAATCCGGTGGGGCAGCCAGTCAGGCAGCCTGCTACAGGCCAGGCTGGCTCTGCTGCAGGCCCTGCTCCTGACCAGGGATGGGGAGGTGCTTGTCATGTTGTAACAGGGTGTTGTCCCAGGTCGAAGGTGAAGACATAAATAAAGCTTTTCTCCTCCAGCTGTTGAGGAGCATGTGGGAATTCACACCCCTGTGGAGTGTGACCCCTGCAGCATGCCCAGCCTCAAGCATTCACAACTCCTAAGTCAGGCCCCAAAACACCAGATTAGCTTAAAAATCATGAGAGTTTGTAAAAATGTTGGGTTCTGTTTCTTTGCCTGCTGGGTCACATTTTCCAGTTTTCCCTCTGCAACCAGGACTGGATGCTTTGTTGTTAAATGTGAGCCGAGATCCTCATTCACTCCCATGACCCTGGGAGCTGGGGCTTTAAGGAAAATGCTAAATATTGCCAGATTGACAAAAAAAAAATAGTGAGAGCTGGCGACACACTGCATGTGTTTCCTCCCTTCCACTAGCTCTCCACACCGACAGCAAGAAAACAGGCTGCGTGCAGAGGGGGACCTGTCCCCTCCCAGGGAGCGTGTGCCTGACTTGGCTTATGTGCATGTATGTCACTGGCCTTTGCTGAGGAGAATGCCTATCACACGCTCAGGCCTACGGCTGTGACACTGATGCGCTGCAGAGGGCATGAGTGGGGCTGGCAGCACTGAGGAAGCCACAATGGGGTCTGTTTCAGAATCCCAGCTGCAGAATGTGCAGGACTTGCCTAGATACACGCACACAGAGTGATCCTGAGCTCCTGATGGGAGGCCCCTTGGCCTGCTCTAGTGCCTCATCCCCAGCTGGCAGCGAGTTTACAGGGACCCCGGGGGGCGAGGAACTACCCCCAGAAGTGGATACCATGAGGAGCTAAGCCCAGCTGTGCACCGACCACATCCTTAGGGGCCAGCAGATAGGATGTGGAAATGCCTGTGTTTCAACAACAGACTCACTCCGTTTTGGAAACAGCTGAGAGCGTGCACCTCCATCTCCTTCCAGGGCTGAGTGATTCACGCCCAGCCCAGCCGAGTGGGAGAAGCAAGGGGAGCGACGAGAGCACACAAGAAGCATGAGTCTTGCCTCACACCTTGGTCCCGTTGCAGCTCATAGGGGTCAGCGCAAGCCTTGGCTTTGCTCCGGACGTGCACGGAGCCTGTCCCCTGCGGTTCTGGTGCAGATAGTCTCACCCACCCACACTTCCCCTTTGGGGGAGTGACCCCTCTGGAGGTATGCATCCCATTCCAGAGGAACCTGCCTCTGATAAGGAGCTGGCACCTTGGCCCACATTCGTACCTGCCAGTGCCGCGCTCCACATCCTTCCTGCTCAGCCCATAAACAACGTGCCTGCCAGGAGCAGCTGGAGAGAAGGAGCCCTGGCCAGAGGCAGCACATACCGCAGAGCTGCATTTTACAGACACAGAGCGAGAACCAGATGCTTGAACGTGTTTTTTAAAAGCCTAGAAACCTGGTCCCTGCAAAACCCACAGAAGCAAAGCCGCGATGAACAGCAAGTCCCCAGAGCAGCACAGGTGATAAAGAAACCCTGCTTGTCTCCCCACGGGGTTCCAGGCTCATGCAGGGTTCCACCCTCCCTCTGCAGAGTTCCAGGCTGCAACTTCTCTGTGTTCTAGGCTGTCTCCCCACTGCATTCTGGAGGGCCACCTCGCAGAGCTCCAGACTGCCTCCCCTCAGGGATGGGTCTGCAGCCAGCCAGGTCCAGGGACATCGAGTGGTGATGTTAACCCTTCCCCGTTCAACACACCCTCCTGCGTGAGGCCAGAGCAGCATGGGGGGCAGGTGTTCTCATCCTGACTGTGAGAGCTTTGCAAAATACTTGTGTCAAACTCAAACCAGCTGGAGCAGAGCAGAATTTGAGGGCTAGTGTTTTCCCAGAGCTTCACCCGGGCTGTGGGTGCTCAGTGAACAATCTAGGGAGCCACCGAACCACACCCTGAGCCACCACGGCCACTCTCCCACCAGCAAGGCCCAAGACCTCATTGTTACTTAGAAGGATAAGGAAGGTTGAGGGAGTGTCCTGCCATACAGGGCAAGAACAATCTGGCACTAGGGAACTGGCCTCTCACTGCCAGGCCCTCAATGAAAAGTCCCAGGGTGGATGGGGTGGAGGATGCTACATGGAAGTGGTCGTTTATCAGCCCCTGCAAAGGGAACTGCACAAGCGCCCTTGCACAGGGGTTGGCCTCCCCCTGCCTACAGGGTCAGCATGAGGCCTGGGCACTCCTGTAATGCCACCTAATCCTGCCTGTGAAGCCACAGCCTGGCACCGGGGAATCCTAACCCCAGGGGGGAGTGGGCTGAGGGTGACCACAGCCCCGCTGGCTCCCTGCCCCGCTGCTGCTGTGTTTTCTAAGCTGTTTGCCACCTCTCAGGTCTTTGAGACCCTCCATTGATTCTAATCTCAGGCTCCCAGGCTTCATCTAAGAATCCCTCCTTCTCCCTGGCAGTCCAGCAGCCCAGACCCCTGTGCAATGACAGGGCAGCACAGACTGGGGAAGCTAGAGAGACCCCCTGGGTCTGTCTGTGACCTGTAGCCCCCTTTGCATTCTTCACAGCCCAGGCTTATCTCTGTTGTAGCACAAGGGACACTCCATGGGTCTCCTTGCTGTGGTGTACTGGAAACTGGTTACAAAGGACAAGCCATCACTTTAAGCTTGAGGGATTTCCTGGTCCTGCTTGCAGGCTAGGAGCCTCAAAGGGAAGCTGCGTGATCTGCGTCAGTCGGCAGTCTGGAAAGAAGCAGCCTAGAAAATGATGGGATGAGTTGTGCCTCTCTGCCTTCAGGGAGCAGCCTGCTTTGTCTCTCTCTGGTTTATCGCTATGAATTCTCAGAAATAAAGGAGTGGGACGTTGCAACCTTCCAGCAAGAGTATTTGCTTTTATCTCACTTCTCTGTGTGCAAGTCATGAAACAGAACATGTCCAGTGCTCCCCTTCAGATTGTTACACCTCTCATTCAAATGTTTCGTTTCAATCCCCAGCGGTCATTTTTAATCACATAAAAAACCCTTTACAAGGAGCATTCAGGACATGGCTGCTTTGGGCCATCAATCAGTTCTCTTCCTTCTTTGGGGCAAGGTGGCCACCCCCCACCCAACAAATGATCACAGCAGAGGCACTCTCCCTGTAACGTTTACTGGTCCACGTCACAAAATTACCACTCAGCCTGGCCTTCAGATGGAGGCCCAGGATGGGCACAGCAGGTGCAACAGAGGGTCTGTGGCAGATGGGGGGAAGCCCAGGGCCAGAAAAGCAGAAGGCTGCAGGTCAGGATTGAGGGACACTGGTAGAGCTGTATGTGGGGGAGCCCCTGGCTGGAATAGCACGGGGCTGCTCCTCGGTCCTGATTCGCATTGGCAGATCTGTGCATGGGAGAACTTCCCCAGCACACTGCCTGTGTCAGACCTATCTCTCCGGGGACCTTCACCCTGCCTCCATTCACCCCAGACCAACCTCCGCAAGGTGAAGACGCAAACCAAGCAGCAGCAGCGGGCGGAATGGGCACTGTTCCAGACACAAACCACCCTTTGCTGTCAGTGGCCCAGGTGCCTGCATTATCAATTGTCCCGACACACCAACTAGGGGCGGATCCAGGCCCCCGCGCGCCAAGCGCGTGCTTGGGGCAGCATGCCGCGGGAGGCGCTCTGCCGATCGCCAGGAGGGCGGCGGGCGGCTCCATTGGACCTCCCGCAGGTGTGCCTTCGGTGGAGCCGCAGGACTGGTGACCAGTAGAGCGCCCCCCTGCGGCAAGCCACCGTGCTTGGGGTGGCGAAATGTCTAGAGCCGCCCCTGACACCAACAGCAGCGACTCCCCATCCTGGCAGGAGAGCCAGCCTGACTCAGTGGGGCAGAGTGTGCGAGCACTTGCATCCTCTGTTACAAGGGTTGGAATTCATTCGGGGCTGTTCTCACAACCCCTCTGTCCAGACAGGTCACCGGCTGAGACAGGCTGGCGCCTTCTCGCTGAAGCCTGTCATCACACAGGCCCCAGCCAAACTGGGGAGCGGCATCACACAATCACTTTGCTCAGGAACCCACCCCCACCTACACCTGACATCCCACCGGGCTCAATCTCTGGATCTCTAGCTACTCCAGTCCCGCAGGAGAAGAGACATAGGACAGCTGATTTCCAGTTCAGCACAGCCCCAACCGGCTCAGCTACAGGACAACTTGTCACCAAGGGATGCACCTGTGGATCACGAAGATGCCTGGCTGAGCCTTGACTGCAGAGCCATGGCAGGTCCGGCGGGTGGGATGGGTTCCCCAGCTCATTAGCATGGTCGAGTCCCTTCTGGCGTCCAGCCAGCAGCAGGCTGATGAAGCGCAAAACAATCCTGCTTTGGTTCTTGCTTTCATCCTGGACTTTTATCCCCCAGGTGCTCCCCTTCCTGCCTCTCCTGCAGGCTCTCGACTGGGCCAATGGGCCCTGGATCCCTGGACCAAGCTATACGAAGTGCTTGGAGAACAGTGCAGCAACCTATGGCCGTTGGGAAGCAGGAATGGCCCTGCAGGGAGGGGGGCGGTTCTCAGCAGCTAGCGGCACACGTGGTCCAGGCTTATCGGGCCTTTGGCGCTGAAACGCCTGCTGTCCCTCTTGAAACCAGGGCTCCGCTTTCACTCACAGCCAGGGACTCCGTTCTCCCCGCCGGTGGGCGAGTGCCCCTTCGCCATCTCCGTCCTTCCCTTGAGCCCCTCCGGGTCTGTGGCCTGGCCGCTCGGGGCCGGGTTGTACTGGAACGCTGCCAAAGGGAATGCACCAGTTAGCGAGGGTGGCTGCCCAGTTAGCAAGGGGACTGGCTGGCATGGGCACCTGGGAGCTCATCTGGGCATTCAGGGGCCCAGCTCAGACCTGGGGTAAGTGGAATAGACTCTGGGGAAGTGTATGGGGGCATTCCAGCTATTTACATCTGGGGGAATCTGGCCCCAACTTGGGTTTAGGCCAGAGGAAGGAGCTGAGAGGGGGGCACACAGGGCTGTGATATAAGCCATTGCTTGCTCTACCTGAGCCAGGACAGATGGAAAGCCCAGGCCAGGCCCAGAACAGGGGGAGACCAAAGGGGGCTTGAAGCCCCTCCTCCCTGATCCAAACACAGGAAGGGAGTAGTGGAGAACTAGGCTCCCAGGCACCCTGCAGGATCAAGCCCTGCTTTGGGGCTGTGGGAGCAAAGAGGACACCCTGGGGGAGTTTTCCAGCTTGAGAGCTCCAAGTTCCACAGCAGCAACGCTGTGGTCACCATGGCCACCCTGACGGCCAGGGCACGCTGAGAGGGGACCTCTCCCATCATGGGGATGCTGTCACTAGCCTGGGGAGCTCCTTGCCCCACTCACCGGGCAGAGGGATTAGCCCTCCCAGCCCTCATGGAAGCAGTGCCAAGTGCCTGAGCAGCACCGCAGAAATCAGCCAGGGGATTGGCGCACGTGCTGGAGCGGGGGTCTAGGAGTCAGGTCCGGCTGCTTCCCATCCAACCCGCCTCTCCCCCCCCGCACCCACTCCAATCCACCGTGGAGCTCAGGACTGCTCCAGCCAAGGGGATCTGCAGCCGCTCCAGCACCTGCCCAGGTTGGAGCATGCCTAAGAGGCAGGCAGCAGGACTTGGCACATCATCTCCAAAGCAGGGGGGGAGGGAGTTAGGGCACTAACACAGTCCTGAAACAACCTGGCTTGCCAGCTGGGATCCCAGGTCAGCAGCATTAGGGGGGAAAAGGCAGGCTCCTGTAGCAGGGCTCTGGCACAAGGAGAGGAGTGACTCTGCTAGTGGATCATCAGCCTATGGACAGATTCCAGGTAAAGGCTATGGAAACCCTGTGATCTCAAGGCAGCACCTGGCACTTGGTGGAGGCATGATCTGTGCCTGGCCCCCTCCCACCCTGCCCCCTGCCCCTCTCCAGTGCTGCTGTGGTGGGACCATCCCGCCAGGACAGACAGAGGCACTGAAATTCCCGCCCACCCAGGCAAGGAAACAGCAGCTCAGGGACCCTTGGGGGAAGCTAGACCCCCGACTGGCACAGTGTAAATACATGCAGCACCCACAGCTCCCCCTGAAATCCAGGCGACTTGGGGGCACCCCAGGAAATCAGGCGATAGGCCCCACAATGAAAACAGGGATGGAAAAGTGGGGCCTGGAGACAGAGGGCTGGGATGGCTCTGGGAATTGCAAGCTGACTGGCACATCAGCCTTGGCATGGACAGAGTAAGGCCCAGCACAAGCAGGGGGTGAAGGCAAGACTCAGCAGAGACCCCTCTGGAGTGAGCTGAAGGAGCGGCCCCGTTGGCTGGTAGCAGCGGTAAGTTGTTATCCTCGAGGGAAGTTTCCTTCCTCCGGGACAAGGCGATTCCAACGCAAGGAAGTACGGGTTGAGCCCCGGGTTCACCCCGCTGCCCTTGGCACGGATCGCTCCCCTCCCCCGGTGCCAGCCCAGGGCGCCATCCCCGCGGTGTCCGGCCCGGGCTCACCCGCCCCGCCGCCGTGCCGGGCCCGCACGCTCTGCATGGCCAGCCGGTTCTGGAAGCGCACCAGCCCCAGGCCGATCTCCGCGCTCCAGCCGGGCTCCTCCCGGGGGCCGCGGAAGTCGATCTCGCGGCCGCTGTGGGTCACCACGGTGAAGTAGACGTGCCGCCGCTTCCACTCCACGCACTCCACCGCCCGCATGCGGGCGAAGCCCAGCTCCTTGCAGCGGGAGCCGCCGGGCTGGAAGAGCCGCAGCCCCTCCTCGGTCAGCAGGCAGCGCTTCTTCTTCCAGCGCTGCAGCAGCCCCCCGCTGCGCTTCTCCAGCACCCCCTCCTTCAGCACCTGCGGGG
Source organism: Chelonoidis abingdonii (assembly GCF_003597395.2). NCBI lineage: Eukaryota > Metazoa > Chordata > Testudines > Testudinidae > Chelonoidis > Chelonoidis abingdonii. Next base: position 23,097,705 of record NC_133772.1, read on the forward strand.
GGGTCATGGCCGCCGAGCCGCCCCCCACCGGGGCATCCCCCGCAGCCCGGGCTCCCGGCTCTGCCTGGGCACGAGAACCGCGGCCCCTTCCGCTTGCAGCGCAGAGCAGCCAGGCGCGATTCCCCGCGCTGCCCTGCCCGGGCTGTGTCGGTGCATGCCCCGGCTCTGCGCCCTTCCCCAGCAGAGCCTCGCCCCACGCCCCTCCTGCCTGGCGGGCACCCTTCCCAGCCAAGCGCAGGCCGGGCCGGCTGGGGGCGGCCTCTGTGCGCAGCTGGGATTCATTCACAGATTGGCACACAGGCCACTGGGGAGGGAGGCGGAGCAGCCCCGGTTCCACCACAGTGCCTTTTGGGCAGCCTGGGCTTTCCTGGCTGCCCCAGCCCCTGGGTACAAAGGGAGAGTCAGTGGGTTGCAGGGCTGATGTGCCAGCCTGAGGCCTGAATCATTGGCAGGAGGGCAGCCTAAATCCCTTTGCTCAGCAGCAACCTGAATCCCGGAATGGAGCTGTTTGCACAGCAGGGGAGCCAGGTGAGGGTCTGAGTCATTCCTATGGCAGCCCCGCCAGGTGGGGTCTGAGACCGGTGTGTGGCAGCCATGCCAGACAGGGGTCTGCCCATACGACCATGTCTCAGAGGCCTAGTGCACCCAGCCATTGCCACACCCCTGAGAATGAATGCCAGCAGCAGGCAGGCCCAGTGGCCCCAGATACGAGCAACCTAGGGGGTTTGTGTGCAGCTTTGCCAACCCCCACACATTGGCTTGATCAGTTATTTCACATATGCACAGCGCCACAAAGGGGCTCCCTCTTGTCTTCTGGACCTTACTATGTGCTGGTGCTTCCCTCTGGCTTTGGGGAAGGGTGGGAGGATTATAAAAGTGGAAACACCAGGGCAGGTGCTGGGTTTGAAACCAGACCCTGCAGCATTACAGCTCAGGCCTTTGCCACTTGAGCTAAAGGGGTAACTCTTTTAGCTGACAGCAGTAGTAGGTTGTCATCCTCTAACAGCACAGACACGAGAGAGAGCTCATAGCAATGGAAGGGCAAGATGACAGGCTTGGTGGGATGGCCTGTGAGGCAAGGGGCCAGCATCACAGGCTTGGGGGGATACAGAAAACAGGGCAAACCCCTCGCTGACAGGGACAGGATGGGAGATCAGGCCCATGCAGTATAGAGATGTCACCACCCCTTCCTGTGTTGTCAGCAGGGTCTGATCTAGGACCTTCAGCACTAACACCAGCCTCTCTTGCTTGAGCTAAAGAAGCAGAGATCTGGGCAGGCAATGGAAGAAGGCTCTTAGCCACACTAGCTGCCAGAGAGGGACAAATGCCCACACTGTGCTCTTCGGTTGGCAGGAGTTAGTGGGGGAGGTGCCCACATGCTGTCTGTGATCCGGGGTCCAGGACCACTGCTTGGGCTGGTGTTGGAGGAACTTGGGGATCAGTGTAGGCAGGTAAGAGCTGGGCTGGCTGCCAAGGGAATGGCTCAGACCCCCACCAACACTGGCACGGCTGCCATTCAAATGGCACTGGGAGAGCAGCAGGCACCTGAAAAGCCTCCAGCCACTCCCTGCATGCCCACAGGGGAGCGGAGCGCATGTGCTTTTGGAAAGAGTCTCCCCAAATGCAGCCACTGATCATCCACATTTCTCAGTCATCCTCAGCCCCCAGACAGCCATTGGATATGGCCAGAGCTGTGAATCTGTGGAAAGAAGGGAACATGGCTAATTACCCGTTGTTAAAAGGGCTGGGGCCACAAATCCCAGCGGAAGCTGTACCCAGGAAGTTGTTATTGTTTCCAAGGTCCTGTTCCTCCCTGACTTACATGGGGTAAATCTGGAGTAACCACAAGCACAAGCTGGTCTCCTGGGGTTAACTTCAGTCTCACCTACCCTGTATTACATAACAGCCCCCTGCAGGAGTTGAACCTAGGACTCAAGCACACACCTCTCCTACCTGAGCTAAAGGATCAAGGGCTGGCAGGGGTAGAAGGTTATCCTCTATGTCAAACAAGAGGAACCCAACCTGTGTTTTACAGTTGTGTCCCTGCCACACAGGTTTGATCTTGCAGCATAGACTGGACCAAACCAAGTCCCTGACCCAGCCTATGAGCCAAGTTTGTAGCAAGAACCAGGCACAGGGCACCACATGACTGACCAGCGTTTAACCATGGTGGGGGCTGTTGCACAGAACATTTCTACAGTGTCAACATGTCCTGGCTGCTAGATTTGGGGGCTGCAGCAAGGAGCTGGCAACATAACAGAGCTGTAGGGGGGCAGCCCAGGACTGCTGTAGCAGAGCAGTGCTGAGGGTCATTGGCAGAACTGGGGAAAGGGGGGCAGGACCAGAGCAGCAGGGGTGTATGGGTTAGGATTTAGGGGCATTCCCAGAGCTGCAGGGGAGGGGAGCCCATGAAGTTGAGGGTGATCATTAGTCCTCGAGGTCATGGGAAGCAGCAATGAAGCAATGCAACTTGGGAAGGCACTCGTAAGGGTTGGACTGTGGTTTTATGGTCTATCCCCTGCACTACAAGCCACGTCAGGGTTAGCAGCAGGACAGGCCGCACCTCCTGCACTCTGTGACAATGCCAGAGCATCACACCCTGCTGTCTACGCATGACAACATGCCCCCACATGAGCTGCAGCCAGAGCTCAGAACTGGCTTCTTCCTTCCCAAATCTATCCAGCCCTGGGCCTCAAATTCCCCTCTCCTGGCCTGCAATACAATCACCCCTTATGGGAACTGAGCAGAGCAGGGCCCTTCTCTGCAATGACTCCACAGTGCCACCTGGTGTCAGAGACCTGCAACTGTCCCATTAAAGACTAACATTTATTTGGACATAAGCTTTCGTGGGTAAAAAAAAACACCCTTCTTCATCTGATATCTGTTAGTCTTTAAGGTGTCACCGGACTCCTTGTTGTTTTGTGTGGATACAGACTCACATGGCTACCCCCTGATACATAACTGCTCCGTTGTCACCTTCCTTTCTGCACCATCACTCCATCCCAGTCCACTGGAACATTTATGTGCAAGGCATTCCCGGGATCTGGAATTGGGATGTGGCCACCTTTGACTTTTCCAGAATTGCAGCTGCCCTGGATCCGTGCCATGCTCTCAGTACACTTCATCCGCCCTGCAAGGGATTAAGAGGCGAGACTCCTGGGCTGTGAGGTCACCCTGCCACAGCATGGTGTCACCACGTTGCCATGTCACAGCGCGGTGAGCTCATCACACTGTTGGGTGATGTCATTGCACTGTGAGGTCAGCCAACAGGAGGACTCAGCCCTCCCATAGCCATAATACAATGCAGCAAAGGAGAGTGGGAGAAAGAAAAAGGAGGAAAGTGAGGTGAACGCTAGAAGGGAGAGACAGAGGAGGAAGGAGATGGGTAAGAAAGAAAGCAATGAAGACCCAGATATAAAACCACAGCCCTGACTGCTGGGCAGGGGAGTATTAGAGAGAGATCTTAGCCCATTGGCCTATTGTGAATGTTCCCGAGAGATCAGATCAGAACATAAGAATGGCCACATCGGGTCAGACCAAAAGTCCATCTAGCCCAGTGTCCTGCCTTCCAACGGTGGCCAATGCCAGATGCTTCAGAGGGAATGAACAGAACAGGACAATTATTAAGTGACCCATCCCCTTCGTCCGGTCCCAGCTTCTGGTAGTCAGCAGTTTAGGGACACCCAGAGCATGGGATCCTGTAGACATGGTGCCACCACACGTGCACAAACAGTGATGCCTGAGACGGTGGCAGCATCACTCTGCTTCACTGCTATGACAGTGCCTCATGGCAATGCCATTCTGATTTACAGGGCAAAACAGCAAATGAAGGAGGTTTGGGGGGGGAGGATCCAGGGCTGCCCAGAGGATTTGGGGGGTCTGGGGTCTTCAGCGGCGGGAGGCCCCCACTTCGGTGGTAATTCGGTGGTGGGGGGTCCTTCCACTCCAAGACCCGCCGCTGAACTGATGCTGAAGACCCAGCACTTCGGTGGCAGGTCCTTGGGCAGAAGGACCCCCCCGTCGCTGAATTGCCAACGAAGACCCGGAGCAGAAGAAGCTGCAGGAGCCCGGTTCCCCACGAGAGTTTTCTGGGGCCCCCAGAGCAAGTGAAGGAGCCCGCTCCAGGGGCCCTGAAAAACTCTCAGGGGCCCCTTGCCCCACTTGCCTTCCCCCCCCCTCACCCTAGGCAGCCCTGGGAGGATCCCCGTTATGTTAGCATGGTTTTGCATGCCAAGGAGCCAGGACTGCCCAGGGAAGGAAGAGCACAGCCCTGAGAAAGTACATCCTCTCTTGGAGGCACTGACTGATGAGGTCTCCCCAGTGCAGAGATAATACAGCAAATGTCTCCATTGGCCCTAACATCTGCATAGCCACCCATCTCTTTGGGCCCCATAGATGGAGCTAACAATGTACATGGGCCAAACCAACCCCAGCCAGCCCTGGCCCAGTCTGTGAAACCTGCCAGCGTTTGTGCTGAATCAGGCTCAGGTGCTTCTCTTTCCCCCAGTGCAGAAGTGTCTGAGCATCTCAGAGCCTGTAATGCATTTACCTTTGGGCACCCGTGAGGGCCATTAGCTCTATTGTACAACTGGGGAACTGAGGCAGAGCAAGGCTAAGGGACATGTCCCAGCTCATGCAAAGCAGGGCCTTAAACCCAGGTGTCCCCCGTCCCAGGCTAATGCACTAGCAATTGGGCCCCCTTCCTACTCAAGGGGGAAAGGAGCTTGCTTCCAACAGACACGTGCCAGACTCTTAAGTGAGCTCCCCGTTACAGCTGGCTAGAAAACACCACTTCCCTTTCACAAAAAACATCAGAGCTGGGGACTTGGTTTTCTTCTGCCTTGTGAGGAAACTAAGACCTTTTTAAAAGCCAGTAGCCCAGTGGTTAGGGCCCTCATCTGGCATGTGGGGGACTTGCTCTGCCTGATTCAAACCAGTACTCCCAGGTGATGGCCCTGGCCTAGCCCTTGGGCTATGGCTATTTTGGGTCAGTTGGCCCCTCTCTACCCTAGAGTGACCAGACAGCAAATGTGAAAAATCAGGACAGGGGGTGGGGGGTAATAGGAGCCTATATAAGAAAAAGACCCCAAAATCGGGACTGTCCCTATAAAATCAGGATATCTGGTCACCTTACTCTACCCAACCCCCTCGAAATTCCACCTGCATCTGAGAAACCTTCTCAGCCAGATGCATTCTGTGGGGAAATTCCCAGCCACCTCCCCTCCCTATGCAACGGCTGGGGCCCTGGAGTTCCTCCTGGTATCTCAGCCTGCAGTGCCCAGGAGTCTGCCAGCAGAGGGCACAGACAGTCACCCAACTCTGTTGTGTTCAGATTCTGAATTTCCCCAGCTCCTCCCTTCCCAAGGAGCAACCGAGCGGAGTCGGTCACTTAACACCGCGGGTCCTGCTGCCAGCGGGTTTAGGGACAACTTCCCATCATTGTCATGGAGCCAGGGATCAGAGCTCACATCAATCTGGCCCAGTTGTGCCAGGGTAACTGAAGGGCACGGTAGATTGGACATCACCCTCAGCCTTGTGCTTTACCAAGTCCTATTATCAGGGCCCAGCATACCCTGCCTCTTGGCGGTGGCTGGGAACTTGGTAAAGAAACCAAAACCATTTACCACAAAAGAGTCTCTGGATCCCTATGGGCCCAGCTAGGAGCCAAACCTTTGGCCTAAAGCCCCACAGAGGTGTTGCAACTCTTCCCCCCACCCCTGTTCTGAAAGTGCCCCTTGCTCCTGGCCTGCAACCCCCCATTTCAGTTCTGAGCCACACACAGCCCTTGATCCCAATCCTGACCTGCAGCCCCCTGCTATTCCAGCCCTGGGGTCCCCACACAACTGTGTTGCTGCCTCTCAGCCCCGACCTGTGGCTTCCCATGGCCTCTCTTTAGCACAGAGGGAGCCTATTAGGTTCAGTATCAGCACGCATGCCACTCCATCCATCTGTAGATCTCCGTCAGTGTGAATACCCCCATGTCACAGCTGGAGGAGCTGGGCTTTAGACAAATCTCTTGGAGGCAAATGAGGCCCATTCACCCTTGTTCTCAGCAGTGTCCTCATTGTGCTCTGACAGCAGGGGCAGCTGTCCCCCCGTAGAGCACTGACCTCCGCATCACAAACAGCTGTGGGGGCATTTGCCCTCCTGCTGCACAACCAGGCAGACAGAGGGAGATGTCAGGTTGTTACTGTGCTGTTTCCGCTGAATGCGAGGAAAGCACACCCTATCACTAGCCAGGCTCCATTACTTCCTTCCTGCAGAGCTCTGTCGGGGCCATTAGGGAGACAAGCTGCCTCCCCTTGCTGCTGGGCTAAGAGGTGGGGCCTGGCTGCACAGCTGGGGTGAGAGCCCCTGCACCTCCCCACGGAGCACTCTGATGGCAGAGCAGCGGCGGCTCCAGGCACCAGCACTCCAAGCACATGCCTGGGGCGGCAAGCCGTGGGGGGCACCCTGCCAGTCCCTGCGAGGGCAACAGTCAGGCTGCCTTCAGCGGCTTGCCTACGGGAGGGCCGCTGGTCCCACTGATTTGGCGGCAATTCGGCAGTGGGTACACTGCAGCCACAGGACTGGCAGACCTGCCACAGGCAAGCCGCTGAATCTGCAGGACTGGTGACCTCCCACAGGACAGCCACCGAAGGCGGCCTGACTGCTGTGCTTGGGGCAGCAAAAAAGCTAGAGCCGCCCCTGTGCCAGAGCGCCTGGGACACAGGCAAAGATGGTGAATGAAGAATTCAGACCCCTGGAACCTGCTGGGGGATGGGGGGAGGCAGCAGCTTCAGCCTGGGGCCCTTACACATGCTGCAGTGCTTGGGAGTGAAGTTAATGAGGGCTAAGCCAGGTAGCTCTGCTTTTGCAGTCCAGTCCTGACTCAGAGTCATTCCTGCCCTGGGCTTAGATGCCCACAGATCGGGCATCAGTGGGAGGGAAAAACTGTGGCCCCAGGGTGAGTTTAAACTCATGCCACTTGTGACCCGACTAGTTAATACAGTATAAACTACTTTAGCACAGCATATGGCCTGTATCTCCCATAGGCTGCTCCAAGTAAGAGTCTAACATAGAAGAACTCTGCTGCTAGCAACACTAGCAGTCACAGGTTCAAATCCTGCTGATGACCCAAGCAGTGGGGTAATGAAGTAGCTTTGATCCAGGTCTCTAAAGGCGGAAGCCAGGTCCCTTCCTACAGAGTCAGTTTCATATGAAGCCACGGGTGGAGTTCCCCTTTGATATGACTAATCTTTTCTCTTATTGCTAGGGAAAGAAGAGACTGAACAAAAGCCTCATTCTCAGAGCTTTATTGAATACATAATTTTGCTTGAATGCAATCCTTGTACATGGCACATACAGTAGAAATATTGCAACATAATGTTTCTTCTGCACTGTGGAAAAGGTATGTGGAATCCTAGACATCTCTGCTTCAGGAGGAAACAGGGGAAATAAAAGCTGTGATCTTTGCTCAGGTAACACCCTGAAGGGAGGGAATGATGCCATGTGAATTAGTGAAGTTTTAGGTATAAACCCATAGAATGCTCTCTGTGATCCCATGTTCTATTATTCCTTAGCCAGTGTTTGCATCTTTCTATTCTGCTCAAGGGATTAGATGGCATCTGAGCCCATAAAAGCAAAGCCGCACCTGAAGCCCCACAATGAGAACTGTACTGGGGAAAGTTTGTTTGCTCAGACAGCATTGTAAACTGAGGGCAAAACTGGCCCTGGTTTTTTTTAAAACATACATTTTCCGGCTGAGTTTGCAACCCAAACACTGTGGCATCAACTGTGAAACAAGCATGAAATTGACCTCAATGTTCAAGCTGAGAGAAACACAAAACCGTGGCATAAACAGTGAAAAGAAAGTTGGATTGTTTCTACGCTCTCGGGTTAATAGGCTAAGGTGAAGTTAGTAACGCAGGAAGAGAAATCTGGGTAAAAGGTCTCCAAGTTAGCCAGTGACGCTGGGCATTGGTTTTTAGGAGCATTGTAACAGGCAGCTTTGGGCTGGGGTTTCAGATGTGCCAAGTGCCCTTTTGAAGTCAGTGGGAGCTGCAGCGGTTCTGAAAGAGATCAGCACCCTGTTGGCCCCTCAGAACCGAGGCAATCTGAGTCAGTGGCCACTTTTGAAAGCGTACTAGTTTACTAGATTTAGAACCAGGGTGTAAACTTCACAACTCTGCATTGAAGTCAATAGAGCTGGGCCGATGCACACCACTGGGGAGCTGGCCGGTGATTTATATTGGTCTGTCCCTCCAATTAGTATTTTTAATACAACACACAATTTAAAAACTATTCTCCTCTTCCTTGTCTGTATCTCGCGCTCACATCAGTCACTGGATCTCTGTCTCCCTCTGTCTCCAGACAAATAATAACCCACCCACAAGCCCCAATCATTTGCCAGCTTTGATTTTTTTTACATCTAGGAACGATCGAATAAGATTTGTTACACTCCTCTGACATCCCAGTGGCTGGCTGCTTTCAGAGCCTCAGAGCACCCAAGTTTCACAGGTGAGCCTATTACCTACAAAGTGACGCTCCCCGGCTGCATGGAAAGTTCTCTGCACGAGTGTGTGAGGGCGTCAAGGCCATTTGGCCTACACTAGGGCTGTTCGCTCCTGAGTCAAAGCCCACGGCTGTCAACACGAAGATTCCCGATTAGTTTGGTGAGCTTTGGGTCAGGAAACCAGCAGGCAAGTGGGTGGTGGACTAGTTAGAATAAGCAGGAGTTTATTGACAGAAGCACTGGCAGGAAATAGGGGAAGGACTGGGCTGCCTTGATCCACGTTTGAAGGTCAGTCTGGACGAGCCTGGTATCGGCGAAGCACGCGGCACTGCAGGGAAGAGGCGGAGGAGCCAATCCTGACGGCTCACTCGGAGTGGATGAGCGCGCCGGCTCCCTGCCCGAAGCCAAACCCCTTGGGCCCAAAGTTCTTAGCGTAGCATCCTGCAGGAGAGGAGAAGCTGTGAGTGATGGCAACACAGGGAAGGGAGGGGTGCCAGCCACAGGGGACATAGGGATGAAGCAGGAGGTGGTTTTACAGTGTGGGGTGAGTGTTGAAATAGGCTTGTTCCCCGAGTTCAGCTCTGGCCCCATCTCTCAGGCGGGCGGAAACAGGGTGAAGAAACAAGCACATGGGGACTGGTTAATACCTTTCATCAGAGGATCTCAAAGCCCTTTACGAACAAGGGCCTTGTTGTTACCCCCAATAGTGAAACTGAAGCACAAAGGGGGGGAAATGACTTGCCCAAGATCACACCGCAATGTCAGTGGCAGAGCTGGGTGCAGAAACTAGGCATCCTGGCTCCTAGCCTGGTTCCCTATCCACTGCAACTCTCCCCCAGCCTGGACATAGTTGCCCTTGTTAGCTGGCTGCTGGGGGAGGGGTTTAAAGTTTACTCTGGGTCAGAGGTGAAAGTAAGCCAGTATGGTCCGGTACGGTGTACTGGCAAGAGCCAGTACATCATGCCGGACTGAATCAGTTTCCGCGGCGGTGATTTAAAGGGCCCAGAGCTCCAGCTGCTGCGAGGAGCCCCAGGCCCTTTCAAGTGCCACCGGAGCTCCCCCAGCTGGGCTCCTGCAGTGATTTAAAGGGCCCAGAGCTCCACGGCAGCTGGACCCCAGGCCCTTTAATTGGCCCCTGAGCCCTGGGGCTCCCATCCGCCTCTGCAGCTGGTAGATCTGGGGTGATTTAAAGGCCCTGGGGCTCCCAGCCACAGCCCAGAACCCCAGGGCCTTTAAATCTTGAAAGACCCCGCCTCTTCCATTTGAGGCCACACTCCCACTCAGGACTCCGGCAGTACCGGTAAATCCTAAATTACTTTCACCCCTGCCTTGGGTTAGTTTCTCACCTCTACTGCTCGACATGAACAAGAGCTCCCAGCGGAACCCCAGAGATCAGACTCACATGGAGTTCGCTCCCTTCCCTTAGATCCCACCCACACGCCGGCCCTTATCAAGTGATAACCCCCCCAGAGTCACTGTCAGTGAGCCCTGGGCAGAGCTCACAGGATAATCATCAGGGACGGCAGAGTCTCTGGTTTCGGGCAGAGAGTCTGGTGCAATGAAAGGTGTATGATTGTCCGCCCCAGAGACCAACCAGAAGGGACACAAACCCAGGCAGCAGCAGGGCGAGTTCCCCCATACAGAGCTGGGGCCACACACAAGAAGACTCTGCAGCCAGTCACACGTGGGCAACCCGGCTGCAGCACTTTGGGAGCAGCTGCAGAGGAACCTGGCTTTCCCCTCTGGGGCAAGTAGTGGGGGGAAGAGGACGTGGTGGCAACAGTCCCATAGGCAGGAAGGGGAAATGAAGGCACTGATGTGCTTGCCCCTCAGGGGGCTACTAGGGCAGGCAGGGTGGGCACTGCCCACCTCTTTCAAAAGCAGAAGCATTAGAGGTTTTACAGATTCCCATTGAAAGACACTGACATGTTAGGTTCACTTGGCACTTCCAGAGGCCACCAGCCACCCCTACAAACCTAGACCAGCCTGGCTATGGCCCAGGGAGCAGGGTGAGGTAATCTGTAGGTGCTAGATGGGGAGAGATCCAGTGGCTCTGCAGCCCACGCGGACGGCATGGCGTTAACCCACAAGGAGCCATGCCACTAGAGAGTCTGAGTGCTTGCTGTTCCCATACACAAGGTGCTCTCCAAGTACATTCCTGCCTCTCTGGGGCCATTCGGACAGCACCTCCCTCCATTCATATTTCAGTATCAGCTACCCCCCCAATATTTTAGCAGGACCTACGATTGTCAGCATCTCGTGTGCTGGTTTGGGGTCAGCAATTCATTCTCCCCAAAGATGCACCCCCACAATGCCCCCTCCTCCACCTTGCTCTGGACTCCTCTCTCCCTCAGGTCCCGGGGATTCCAGCTCGCCTGGAAGGGGGTGCTCACCTTTGCAGTAGATCTCCCCGTCTTTGTCAGCCAGCGTGGTGGATTCCAGGCCTTTGCCACACTTGGCGCACCGGAAACAGGCCTTGTGCCACGACTGCGGGGAGAGGAGCAGAGAGCAGTCAGAGGGGGCGGGGAGCAGAGCAGGGGACCATTCAGGCAGTCATCCACTGGTAGGACACCCAGGGCATGTCAGTCCCCTGGCTCTCCCCGGCAGCACCCCCAGGGCCCCGCCACAGGAAAAGCTGTATAGTGAAAAGTGCCTGTTCCAAGGCCCCGGTCACAATCCCATTCTCCCCAGAAGGGGTTCAGACATGCTACAGCCCAGGTCAGACCTGTGTGGCTTGATCTCCACTCCATGGGACGGTGGATTTAAGGTGAGCATGACTCTGTGGTACCCAGGTCCCCCCAGTGTCGCTGTTTCTAGCAGCACAGCCTTGGCTTTACCCCTTCGCAGTCCCTGGCTGGTATTTCCAGCATTGTGTGGAAGGGTTGACTTTTATCACGCTTCCTTTTGTCTGGACAGGACCCTCAGTGCCCGGCCCCTCCTTAAAGAGGTTTTAAAGCTTCCAAGCACAAGTCCCAAGTCACAGCCAGAATTTCCCTGGGAAATATCGTCCTGCTCTAGCCTAGCTCACATATTCCATTCCCCTCATAACACAGTGCTCCTCAACGGGTTGTCTGCATCAGGGACTGACCCCGGGACCTCAGAGTGGTGACAGAGCCATGCTGTGAGCATGGGCTACCCCTGCATCCAGCGGATCAGCTCAGGGAAAACCACCCATTACCCTGGTGAGTCAAAACTAACTGGCTCATCAGAAAAGATTCCAGGCGAGTGGGATTTCAGAGCCTGGTCTAACCCGGATCTCAACCAGTCATGCATGAAACCGATTACAGATAAAACATGCTCCTTTAATCTTGTTTCCAAACTACCAGCCACCCACAGTTTAGGATTTGCTTCTGTAAAGAGTTAACTCTTAAACATTAGGCTGCTGTGGATCAGCACAACTCCTCTGAAGTCAGCCAAGCTGTGGCGACTGGATTCACACCACCTAAGGATCTGGTGAGAGCCCCTGGTTCCGTATTCTAGAGACGAAGGCATCCTAAAGCACTAGAATCAGAACAGGCGCACCAATGAAAGTTACAGCCCGATGTTGAGACCAAAGGCACCAGGCTGATTTTTAAAACGATGGCTCTCTCAGCTGCTCCCCGAGTTCCTAATGGATAAATCAGTTAAGCTGCAAATAGTGAGAGCTGCTGACACAGGCGTTTAAAAAAAAAACCCTGCTTTGGGAAACATGGAACCTTTTTTGGGAAAAGAAAATGTGGACTTGGGGTTGAGGCAGGAGGCAGAGACGACAGGCTAAGTTATGCCACCAGCAGAAGAGCTATCAGTGCATTTCAGGACACGCTGGTATCCTCTCTCAGTTTGTTTAGACACAGCAACGTTTCCAGCGTCAGCTGCTTAAAGATGTAGAATGCAAAGTCTCCCACTAAACACTGTGCCTAGATTTTTACTCTAAGGGTCTATTTTCACTGCAGGGTCACAAGGGGTTCTTATCTGGGTGTTTCCCCAACCCACCTTCCCATCCACACACAAAACCCTCTCACTCAAGTTTAGTGGTGCTTTCAACCCAGGCTAGTTGGCCACTTCCACTCAGACTGGTGACCCACCCATTTTGCAATGAGGATACAGGCTACCAGTATTTACCACTGTAGGCCACATCCAATACAACCTCTATGGCCCTGAGGACGTCACATGAGCCACAGCTCGGTACTGATTGGGCCGCAAGTGAACCACTGAGCTGAACCCACTTGAAAGCCAGTAGGCCTGCGATGCCTTCCCTCAATTTCACGTCCCCAGGACAGACAAGTTCTTCCACAATTCACTGGGAGAGACTCAGTTTGCTGCAGCATGTAGAACCATGAGACATGGCCCCAGTAGTCCTAGCTATGCACATAGGGATCACAGCCCCAGAGGACCCAGTAACACGAGTCAGGCTGGACTAGTGGAGGTGCTGCAGGTCAGGACTGCACAGAGTTCCTGGCGGGCGGGACAGAGTCTAAGACTGGATCAGCAGGAGATGCTACAGATGCATTAGCAGAGCTGTATGTGTTCACAGGGCAAGGCCCGGGGAAGATCCAAAGACAGTCTGGAGACTTCATCACCCTGCCTCATGCAGAGGCCAGCACTGGAGGAAAGAGGAGCCTGAAGACTTAGGAAGCCAGTGGCTGGGTGAACTGGGCTGTGGAAGCCAGATCCAGCCTTCTAGAGCCTAAAGGGAGAATGCCAACATAGCGGTTTCCTTGCAGCAGACTTGTGCATCACAGCCCTGGGCTGGAAGACATCATTCTCCTCCCAGGGCATGGGCAGGGGGGCAGGAGAAGGGACCAACCATAATCCCCCAGGATCAGGGAGATGGAGAGAGCCTGTGGTTACCCCGTGCGTGCAGCTCTCTGCTACCCACATGTATCATAAAGACAGAATTTTCAGAAGGGGCCAGCACCACCCATAGGGGCCAAATTCTCCAGAAAGCTCACAGCACATTGGGCACTAGCTGAGCTCTTAAAAATCCAGCCCCATTTGTGGATGCTGGACATCTGGCCCATGGTAGCATCCAGGCTTGGCCCTGGACCATGAGCCCTAACTCATGGACCCTTTCAGAGTTCCCAGCCGCATGCTAACTCAGGAACCACCACTCTGCAGTCAGCTCCCCCAACGACACTGCTGTCTTACCTTCCCAGCACCAATCACCTTCTCAGCAGCATACACGGCCTGCCCGCAGCGAGGGCAGCCATCGGCACCACCCACCTTCTGGGCCAACTTGGAGGCATTGGGGTTGTTGGTGGGCCGGTGGGGCTGGCTCCTGTGGGATTCCAATTAGGGAGAGTTAGTTACCTGGTCTGCATGACTGGAAAGCAACGGCAGACAGAGATGGCTGATGAGACCGGGAGCCTCCACATTCAGGGAAGAAGAGAGGTCTCCGCTAGGGCCAGACTGTGAGAAGGGCTCAGCACATGGGTTCCCATTGGGGGCCGAGCCCTTCGGATGCTCTGGGCATCTACACACTGGGAGAGAAGGGTTAGAACTTTCTCCGCAGGGGGCACACAAATTACAGGCTCTCCTGCAGGTGTGCTCTATGGGAGAGCTGCCTCTATTAGCGAAGCACGGCCCTGCCAGATGAGGGAGAAGGCAGGCTAGAGTCACTGTCGCTCCCATCATGCTGCAGGGAGCCAGCAATTCTGGCTGAAGAAGCTCCTCCCACCCCATGGATGGCTTTCCAAATGCTATAAGCCGCCCTGCTCTGAATGGGGGGGTGCGCACAGGAGCTGCCCCCCTGGAAGTGAAAGTTCAAGACTTCAGCACAACATTTTGTCAAAACCCTTGCTGCCGTTTGACCAGCTCTGCAAGGAGCACCAGGCGAGGGCTGCACTGCCCCCAAAGGTGGGTGTTTACAGCATGGCTGCTAACTTGAGTTGGCTCCTGCCCTAAAACCCAAGTGGAGATGAGGTGCCGAAGTCCTTCGCTCGATGGAGCTAGGGGTGTCAACCCTGTACCCTGCACCTGAGATTGACCTCGACTGGCTCTTTGTAGCCAAACCCAGCACCCACCATCAGCACTGGTTTGGTTTCAGCAGCTCTCTTGGTATGGACATGTTATTAGGATGCCAGACCAATGAATTACAAAGTGCACTTACCAAGGGATGCTGCTGCACGGCCGGAGATCACGTGCGCACCAAAGGCTTCAGTAGCCAATGAAGGACCAAGGGATTGGGGACTGGGGATTGGTCCTGCTTTGAGCAGGGGGTTGGACTAGATGACCTTCTGAGGTCCCTTCCAACCCTGATATTCTATGATTCTAAGGGAACATCTACACTGCAGTATGTGTGCGCGAGTGCAGTGGCAGCTCATGTGGACATACCCACACTAGCTGTATTCTAAGTAGCTCTCTGAAAAGAGAAGTGAGGGTTCAGTACTGCAGGCATCACCATGGAATGCACAAATGAGTACATACCCAGGGGGTCAGGCAGCCTTGCACAGCCTGCACGGACGCCCACACCACAACGGCTTCACTTCTATTTTCAGCAAGCTAGCTAGAGTATGGCTAGTGCAGATCGGGCTACACAAGCTGCAGATCACACCCCTGGCTGCAATGCAGACCTACTTGTAGCCTGAACATCTGGCCAGATTATCTGAAGGACCTTGATTGATCCAGGTGGCGCTCGATCTTCAAGGGGGCTATGTCCCTTTGGGATTTGGCTTGATGATGATGAACTCCATCAAGGTAAGAACTCCAGCGCCTCTGGGATTTTACAGTGAGACCACCTCAAGACAGCAATGACACCGTAAATGTGCACCTTTGCTTGGCAGTGAAGACATAGCTGAAGGGCTTGTGTACACAAGAAAATGTGTGCGACCCAGGGACATTGCTCAGGGGGGTGAAAATCCACCCCCGAGCAACATAGTTAAGCCAACCTAATCCCCAGTGTAGACAGCACTAAGTCGATAGAAGAACTCTTCCACTGACCAAGATACTGCCTCTTGGGGAGGTGCATTAACCACAGCAAGGGGAGATCCCCTCCCATCGTTCATTTGCTGTAGCTAGTGTCCACACCGAAGCACTGCAGCTGTACCACTGAAGCATTTTGAGTGTAGACATAGTCCTAAGCCAGGCTTTGATTGTATTGGGCCCAAGAGTAGACACCTCCCATTCTTCCTGGTCATTAGAACTACTGGTCTCATTAGGCTCTTGTGAGGTTACATTTTAGCTGCCAGCTTGATTCTGTTCTCAGGGCTGCCTTTGTTAACGGCAGGGGGCATCGTCTCAGCAGGTGAATGGCTCAGCTAGATGCTGAGCTGCAGTCAGGCACTAGACTGACCCAGTCAGAGGATCCTAGGGAGAGGTTGGCGTTTACAAGGCTGGGAAAAGCCTGCCAGCCAAACTGCTGACTGCTAGGGGTCAGGAGAGTGCAGAACTTTACACGGAAATTGAAAGACGTGGTAGAAAGCAGGATTTCTTTAGAACAGGAAATGCTAACAGAGCTGCTCAGCTCCCTCGGCTCCCCAGTGCCCCTCTCCACTGGGTCTCCCACAGCCCAGTGCTGGGATGGGGATGCCTCTCTGCAATTCCCTTTTATAGCCACTATTTTTGAAATGAAGGCTCCAACTCACTCTTCTGATTTGATTCCCAGCGACTCTCCTTTGTCGGTGCTCAGGGTCCCTGCTCCCTGCCCATAGCCATAGCCTTTGGGGCCATACTTCTTGCCGTAGCAGGACTTGCAATAGATCTCTTCCCCATGCACAGCCACGGTGGTGCTGTCCAGGTTCTTTTTACAGACCACTGAAGAGGAACAAGGGGAATGTCACGCTCAGACCTTGGCCAGGAGTTTATAGGTCATCTCTGGCTTCTGGGCAGCCAAAACACACTGGCGAGTCTGAGAGCATCAGTCCTCCCAAGACATATTATGTATCAGATTATGTGCAGAGAACAGGACCATTGGTATGAGTTAAAAAACAACCAACTCACCCACCCAGGTAAAAGCCAGGAAGTTCAGAGTTAAAAGGTGAAATTGACATTAACCCCAGTGCTGCCAGTGGGTAGAGTGGATGCAGTTTGAGAAATGACAAGTTATGAAATCCCTTTACAAAGCTCATCTGCACCATTCTAAGTGTTAATCAGGAGTGGTGCAGGCAGGGGAGGGCTGCATAGACAGTCAGTGATCCCAGCCTTTGCAGGATTGGTTCCATGGGATGACAGCAGAAAGTGTGCTTGCCAGGAGAGAGTCCAGCTCAGTCCGGGCCAACCCTGACTGGAGCATGCACCTGCCAATCAGGAGACTGGCAGCTTAGAATTAGCTGATGACAGGCAGCACAGACAACACTCTTGGACGCTTAGACACACTTAACCTCCAAGCCGTAGTGCTGGATCAGATAATCCAAGAGGAAGTTGTAGGGGCGGAGAGGAGGCTGGAAGGGGCAGGATCAGAGGTGGGGGCAGGGCTCACAATCCCAGCCGGCAGCCTTTTGATGTTTACCTACCTCTGACTGTAAAGGAACAAAGAGGCTGGAGAGCCCAGCAAGAGCCAGACACTGGTGTGTGACTGACAGACTCAACCCCCATCCCACACACATGCCTGAAATGTCAGCAGGAAGCCACTCCCCATGGCCTGCTTGTCTCCTTGCCAGAAGAAAAATTTCTTGCCCTTAAACAATGTTTCAAGAATGCAAACACAGAGCCGCGCATTCCCCTCGGAATGCTCTGCAGGCCCAGAGCTTTCCGCCTAAATATGGGATCTTAAATCTGCGCTTCCCATCCCCATGACTAAATATGGTGCTTTTCCTCCGGGACAGCTGCTCCCTGGGCGCTCTCTGTGCTTGGAGAGTAGGAGGAGGAAAAGGAAAAGGATAATGTTTGCCATGTAAGGAGGGTTATGTCAGGAATTTCTGCGGGTTAGAAGCTTCCTGAGCCCTCTGTAGCAGAGCTAGCTGGGCTGGTATTCGGAGCCCATCTAGCCCAGGGGTTCAGCAAATCCCCACCAGCTGAGCCATCAGGCATTTAAACAGTTAATCTACGCTTAACACTTGCATGGCTACACCTGTCGAGGGGGGGAGACACACACCCACAGCCAATATAGCGATGCTGGCAAAAGCCCAAGTGTAGACGCAGCTATGCTGACAGAAGTGTGCTTCTGTGGGCACAGCCCATGTCCTTTGGGAAGGTGCTGTTCCTACACAGGTGGGGGGTACCTGGGCTCTGTAGTTTAGATGTAGCCTTACACTGGGGAGAAGCAAACAAAGACCAGGGCTTGTGGGCAGGCCCCATTTCCTGTGAGGGAAAGCAGACACCGGAGTGCACCTGTCGGATGGGGAGATCCTGTCCCGTTCCCTGGAAACTCCTCCCCTTCCCCTGCCAGCTATGATCTCTGGAGAACTGCATTTCTTGGGACAGCAGGTGCCAGCAGTGGAAAGCAGCTGCATGACCAACCCCACGTTTCTCTGAGCACAGGTGATGTCCACCCAGGTGGGAGCTAGCATGTCAGTTGCCGCTCTACATCTGCATTGGGTGAAGGATAGCTCAGTGGTTTGAGCATTGACCTGCTAAACCTGGGGTTGTGAGCTCAATCCTTGAGGGGACCATTTGGGGATTGGTCCTGCTTTGAGCAGGGGGTTGGACTAGATGATCTCCTGAGGTCCCTTCCAACTCTAAGAATCTATGATGCTTTCCAGTGCTGGGTGGCATGTGGAGACTGCTGTATGGATGGGCTGAGGCTACGACTGCCAGAGAGGTGAGGGGGGCCCAGGCATCGGGCATGCTGCAGGCATTTGGTCACCAGAATGACCAGCAAGCACAAGGCAAAGCAGCATCCTCTGTCCCCAGGTCCTGCAGGGTTCAAAGGCCACACTCCAGCCACCTCTAAGGCTGCACACAAACCCTTCCCTCTTCATTCAAAAGCGGTGCAGAGAGGTGCCCTCATGGAGTTCCTAGCCCACTAGGATGGCTTTGCTGTGGGGTGGTACAGTCAGGGCTTTAAAATAGTGCATCTAGGGGGCTTGCGCTTTAGACCCTAGTGTGGTTTAGGGTTAGTATTTCATTTAGCAATGTGGGGGCAGAAGTTGCATGGATGTTTCCCCAAAGCACCCCTGCCATTTCAGTCCCTAAATCACCCACGGTGCTTTGCAAAAATCCCTTCCCCCAGTCTAGAGGAGAACAGAGAGCTGCTCCCAGCCCAGCAGTAATTAGCCAAATGTCAGCTGTCTGGGTCTGCTTTGCAGCGCCGGGGGCATGTTTATATCGCTGGCAAGAGCAAGCAGGCCAGGGCGTTGCCATGTCAACGGAAAGGCCAGGACCTCACGGGGCACTGTACTCACGGCACAAGAAGCAGGACTTGTGGAAGCTGTTGCCTTCACACTGTACCTCCTCGGCGAAGTACACGGCCTTCTGGCACACGCCGCATTTCTTCCCTCCGCCCCAGTTCGGCATCCTGTGGAAAACAAACAGGAAAAAACAGATTCACCCCAACGGGACTGAGCAAGGCAGCTGCTGGATGATACAATTAGAATCCTGGAAAAGGGCCAGAACACCCCGCAGGTGCCAGGGAAAGATCCTAATGTCCAAAGGACATCTCAAAACCCAGGTGTGTAGGCGCCAACCAAGAGCACACGCACTGCACCTAAGTCACGTAATGCACAGTTTGGAGCTGCATACGCTGGCATTGCCTGCAAATCCCAGCAATGTTTCCACTTGTGTCCCAGAACTTTCTTGCCTGGAGCTGGAGCATTGCATTCTAGTGCTAGTAGTTAGTGCAGGTGCCCCTGGGTATAAGGGAAGAGTGGTGGGATGCATTTGGTACATGGGTCACACACTGGCTGCCAGTCAGTGTTGTCCTCAGCAGCTCTTCAGCCTAGATCCGGCTCTCTCTGCTCCGTTTGGCAATTCAGCTACCCACGAGTGCTAGATGGGGCCTGGGAAGGAGGAGATCAGACTCCTGTGTCATGGGCACGCAACAGAGATTTGCACCCCTAAAACGTGGAGAAACGAGACACCTCTTCGTTGCTTTGCCAGAGGTGCAGGAATTTCCCCATTTCCTTGGACCTCTGAGCCCAAGGAATTTTTGGGGAGAAAAGGAATCTACAGTAACAGCACTGCAGGATAGGTTAACAGCACTTCTCCTGGGCCCCAGGTCTGTCTAAGGTGCCCCTCACCATAGTATCACCACTGAACATGGGAACTTTTGTACTCTTTGGGCACAGCTGACCCTGCACTGTTCACCAGGCAACTGAGAACCAGCAACTCCCTGTTATAAAAGGGTAAAGAAATGAGAGCTGGAAAGCGGAGAGGAAGAGAAGAAAATCTGCTCAGGCTGAGACAGACCAGGTGAGTCTCACCACACATTCTGGGCCTGGGGCAACATTCCTCAGGGTCTGACTGGCTGGAGTGTGGGGGGATGAGAGAGCTTCCTGGAGGAGCAGCCTGAAAAGTGTCACTAGAATCGCCCACTCTCTGAACATCTGTCCTACAGCTGTTGGTGAGGATGAGAGAGGGGAAGGGGATCCCAGATAAAGGCAAGAGACAAGATCTGTGACTGTGCCATGTATGCCCAGACTCCACAGTCCTCCCCACACCCCAACTGCACACGCTATTGGAGTATTAGCCCTGTATTAGCCTTCCACCTGGCCTCCCTGTTCCCGGGACATTTTAGTTTTTATCTTGGATCCAACACCAGAGAAGAGAATCAAAGAAGCCCAGGATATCTAGAGACATGCCCACAAACTTGACAAATGTCACAAAACCTTTAATTGCCTTATCTAGGCCAGTCCTGAAGTTCTAACTTGGCTGTAGGGGGGTGGAAAGCAGGGCTTCCTATGGGATCTCCTCTTTTCCTGGAAACTCAATGCCAAAAGGGTATCAGAAGGGGACCACCGAGTTGAGG
The DNA here is from genome assembly GCF_003597395.2 of Chelonoidis abingdonii. Classification (NCBI taxonomy): domain Eukaryota; kingdom Metazoa; phylum Chordata; order Testudines; family Testudinidae; genus Chelonoidis; species Chelonoidis abingdonii. The sequence goes on from NC_133772.1 coordinate 23,118,020, forward strand.
CAGCCCCAAGTTTTAAAAAATGCAGAGTAATCAATCAGGATCAGGCCTTCAGCTAATCCCCAAGGACAGAACAAGACATAGCCATCATGTAAACTGGTTTCTCAATGCATTGCTGGCACCAATACCCTTCCTTAGCCAGCCTCATCCTCTGCCCCTGCCAGCCCTCGGCACTGGGCTCTAGAGCAGTTAGGACAGTGCTTGCTTTGGTGCCATGCAGCCAGGTAGAGAGATTATTCCAAGGACCATGCACCCCGGTGGGAACACGCAGCCTTGTGCTCTTTGGCACAACATCAATAAAAGCAGCAGGGCAAGTTCCCAAGAGATACAGACGAGTTTGCCCAGACGGACGCCACACAACAGCAGAAGAGTTAACTGCCTCCACCAGCTTTAGTACTACAGCTCTGATGAAGAGGATGCACGGTTCAGTGGTTCCAGGGGAGAGGGCGAGAAGCGGGGAATAACCTGAGTCTGGGGGCCATTCCTTATTCTCTCTCTGACTCCCTATGTAACCGAGGGAAAGTCACAGCCTCCCTGTGCCTCAGGTCCCCTGTCTGTACAATGGGGTAATACCCCTGTCCCTGCCTCACAGATGGTTGAGGAGAATAAATGCACTGAAGACAGTGAGACCCTCAGATCCGGCCCCATCAATGCAGTAGGAACACTTTAGACTGACAGGTGAGGCTGCAAACTCCACCTACCCACACAGTCCCAGGGAGACTGCTCACCCGAGCGTTGGCAGCATCAGGCAGTCATCCTTCTGTGACAGGAGAGGTCGAGATCTTGCCGGAACGAAAAAGCTACATAAAATATTCCACAAAATCCCTGAATTAGGGCTTGTCTGCACTTGAAGTGCACAAGTGGCATGGCTGCGATGCGGCAGTGTAGACACTCACTACGGCGACAGGAAGGGTCCTCCCATCACTGTAGTTAATCCACCTCTGCCCCATGAAACGGGAGCTAGGCAGCAGAAGAATTCTTCCATCAACTGGGGGCTAGGTTGGCTTTATTATGTCGCTCAGAAGAATGGGTTTTTCACACCCCTTAGCAACACAGCTGGGTCAACCTAGCTTTTTAGTTTACGCCAGGCCTTACGCCAGGTGATCTTAGCTGAGGTTCAACTAGGCATGGACTCAGGATGGGGACAGCAGAGAGCTCCAGGTCAGGAGTGAGGGCTGGTCTCCACTGAAAAAGTTACAGCAGTATAGTTTCATCTCTCAGGGGTATGAAAAACCCACCCCCTGGAGAAACGGAGTTAAGCCAACCTCACCCCTGGCGTAGACAGTGCTAGGTCAGTGGAAGAATTCTTCCGTCAACCTGGCAACGACCTGTCGGAAGGTGGTTAAACATCAGCAATGGGAGAACTCCTCCCGTCCGCATAGGTAGTGTTGACGCTGAAGTGTTTCAAATGTAGACGTAGCCTGAGGGACAGACCTGAGCCCAGCACCGGGCTAGCAAGGGAGGCTGCATTAGCGGAGCTGTGAAGAGGGCTGACCCGGCGGCTAAGCCTTGCTCTAGCAGTGCTGTGCTAGCAGTTCCTGAGTCACAGCCACAGATTCCAATACCAAATATTTTTAAGGGGCCTGCATGGGTTGCAGGGATAAAACACTACCTAGGATGGGGGATTGTGTCAAGGGACCACCTAAGGGTGTCTTATGGGCAGGGTGACGCACTTAGTTAAAAGATTAACTCCAGCAATCTGCAGCTCCTTGCTCCTCCCCAGTGCCCTGCAGGCTGGGGTTTGTGCATTTTCCTTTCTGCTGTGTCTGGCTGATGCCAAATCCCTCCCTTTCAGCCAGATCATTCTGGTCCAGAGCCCTGGATGGCCTTAAAAGGACTGTTTCTCAGAATCTAATTTCACTTGGCTGGGGTGGGAGGGAGCTCAGTCCCACTCAGAAAGGGCGGCTCCCTGGAGAACAACAAAGCCAATACCAGCCGTACCAGCACCAGGCCAGAGGCAGCCCAAGTACAGACACACTGCAATTCCCAGGACAGAGCTCTGGGGAAGGCCACTTCTGTGATTAGAACAGAGCTTCTCTGACCCTTACAGTACAATCCTAAGCATTTGCCCACCCTCCTATGTCAGATACTAGCCTCCCCTGTTTCAGAAGGGACAGAGAGACCCATCACCCCCTACCTCTCAGTCCGTCCCCTCTCCCCCACTACTCCTAGGCAAGTTCCATCTCTAGTAACCAGCCAACCAAAGGCTACCCTGTAGTTTCAGACAGATACACATATCTGTTGTTCAGTGTTCCAGCGCGTGCTGTGTTCAACCCCAGAGGCAGCTGCAACCAAGTTTAGTACCAAGCTGTCTAGCATGATTTGCTACAGCCGGCACTGAATCCAACCAATTGTCCCCCTGTGACGAAGAAGGCTGTTCTTAATGTTTCCTCTGAATACTGTGTAAGTGCCTCGGTTTCTGGCCAACATTTTGTCTCCGTGGCAACTAATGGCCCGGGCCCTTCCCCCCTGCTAAAGGTGTGGGAGAACAAAGATCAGGTGACCTCCTGGCCTGGGAAAGAGACAAAGGCCAGAAAGGAGGGGCTGGAGGGGGTTTCAGTTGGGAGCTGGCTAGGGACAGGAGGTGAGTGCAGACAGGGTTGTCTGCCTCACTGGGCCCCAGAATGGACCCAGCTGAGGGGTCCCGTTCTCTGTACCTACAAGCTCTGTTTTAGACCATGTTCCTGTTATCTAATAAACCTCTGTTTTACTGGCTGGCTAAGAGTCACGTCTGACTGCGAAGTGAAGTGGGGGTGCGTGCAGGACCCTCTGGCTTCCCCAGGACCCAGTCTGGGTGGACTCACTGTGGGAAGCGCAAGGAGGGGCAGAGGATGCTGAATGCTACAAGAGACCCAGGAAAGTGAAGCCGTGTGAGCTTCTTGCCCTGAAGACAGTCTGCTCCAAGGGAGAGGAGACTCCCCGAAGTCTTGACTGGCTTTGTGGGAAGCAGTTCCAGAGCATCGCCCAGGGACTCTGTGACACCCCTTCACTGGAACAGCTTTTTTCAGGAGCAGTTGTCAGAGAGGGGTTGGGATAAACCCTATTTGACCCCAGTTATCTGACAGGTTTAATGGTGCAGACGCGGCCTAAGAGAGGTTGTGCATGGTTTGGGGTCTCCTAGCAAGTCTACCACAAGAGATTTCAGCAGTGAACATGGTATAAATAGATTCCCCAATAAACAAAGCAGCCTCAGTTTGCCTCACAGAAATAGGGGCTTGTGGGACCGCTAGCAGAGAGAAGTCTTCTGATAGTTCAATCTATGTCCTCCTCCCCCCAACGACATGCACACTCAGTCCACAACTCACACACGAGAGCTTGAACACTGAGTGGGGAAAACCCAAAAGGCAGAGGCTGAAGCAGGGATCAGAAAGCAGCAAGAGCATTATTCTAAGGGTTCAGTGAAGGTAGGAGGGCAGGAGAGTCAAGGAGAGGGACAGGGTGTAGTCAATGAACATAGGAAAGACCAGACCAGATCAGGAGTCTGGCCATTGTAGTCCAGTGTCCCATCTGACAGTGGCCAGTACCAGATGCTTCAAAGGAAGGTGCAACCCCCTTGTCCCTGTAGACAGATGTGAGATAATCTGCCCTCCCATTAAGGCATCATCCTAACCCCGCTAATAAATTACTGGATTAAACCAGGAGGTTTTTGCAGCCCTTCAGAGTTTGTTCACAAGACTCAAAAGAGGGATCAGAGATTTATATCCACAGTTATAACAGTCAATGCTAAATTCTTGACCTCAGTGACATCCTACGGCAATGAGTTCCACAGTCTAAGTCACATTTTGTGTGGTTGAAAAGGGTTATTTTTTTTTGGTGGGTTTTGAGTTTGCCACCTTTCAGTTTCATTGCACGTCCCTTTTGTGTGTTACAAGATGGTGAGGAGAGAAGCTCTCCAATCTACTTTCTTTATTCCACTTGCTCAGCCGATACTTTGATCATGTCCCATTGGCGAGTGGGGAGAGGAGCATTGTTAGTGGTAGCAATCAGCTGTCACAGGATTCTGGAGAAGGGAATCTGTGCAGTTGTGAGCTATTTGAGGAAGGGAAGTTTGTCAGAAACTAGCATTTTCTGAAAGCTGAGCCAGGCATCTTAGAACATAGTTCTGTGTAAAGCTGCTGAGTTCAAATCTTCAATCTTCAAATTTCGAATTTACTAGGTGATGTTTTATTCTAGCCACAGTAAGTTTGAAAGCTGCAGATCAACATGGGAAATGGGCATTCAAGTTTAGCGCGTCCCAACAATTCACACATTGATGAAGTTGAAGGAAACAAGCAACCAAATGGACGGAGTGAAAAAAAATAATTCCACTTCTACTTGAGAAGAGCTAACAGTCCATATTAGTGATAAGATTGAGAGAATTAATGTTCAGAGGGCAGAAAATCTGGTTCTTTGAATTCTCCAAGAACAACTGTGCCACTGAATGAAACACTACCATTGAAGCAGAACATTGATTCACCTGGCAATCCTGCAGCAGAGACATTTTCAATGCCATCATCACTGAAATGTAGCCACAATGACAACTTAAGTCCCTATTCCAGCTCTTTAGCATTAGCTGAGATGAAATCAGTGATCATGCCGTAAAGACAACTGATATGAAAGGTAGACTGGGACCTGATAAGAAACTGTAACCGCTTGTGCCAACACCTCCTTGAATGCAACCCAAACAGCAATCTAAATAAGTGATTTAAGCACTTAGCCACAGATTAAACCAGTAAGAGGAGTGTGACACTCCATACCTCAAAGTAGTGCCTTGAAACCCCTATATTCACCACTATCATACGATTACGATGTGTTTTGTACAAAGTTTGCCTTGTGAGGTATCATTTAAGAAGTCTTCATCTGTTGAACCTTAATATCCTGTATAAGTAGGAGCATTGCCAGCAGATCAAGGGACGTGATCATTCCCCTCTATTCGGCATTGGTGAGGCCTCATCTGGAGTACTGTGTCCAATTTTGGGCCCCACACTACAAGAAGGATGTGGAAAATTGGAAAGAGTCCAGCAGAGGGCAACAAACATGATTAGGGGGCTGGGGCACA
>NC_133772.1:23123091-23296544 GCF_003597395.2 Chelonoidis abingdonii
CTGCAGAAGAGAAGAGCGAGGGGGGATTTGATAGCAGCCTTCAACTACCTGAAGGGGGGGTTCCAAAGAGAATAGGGCTTGACTGTTCTCAGTGGTGGCAGATGACAGAACAAGGAACAATGGTCTCAAGTTGCAATGCGAGAGGTCTAGGTTGGATATTAGGAAACACTATTTCACTAGGAGGGTGGTGAAGCACTGGAATGGGTTACCTAGGGAGGTGGTGGAATCTCCTTCCTTAGAGGTTTTTAAGGTCAGGCTTGACAAAGCCCTGGCTGGGATGATTTAGTTGGGGACTGGTCCTGTTCTGAGCAGGAGGTGGGACTAGATGACCTCCTGAGGTCCCGTCCAACCCCGAGATTGTATGATTCTATGATTCCCACAAGGGGGAAACGCATTCCTTCTGAACACTATTTATATTGCATCTGAAAAGAAAACTGGGGAATATTCTGCCCAGGTCTTTGCATTTGTCCAGATAGTGAAAATATAACTATAGATGAGAACTTCAGGTGCATGCATCCCAGACTTTGACACGTGGGTGTGCAGTGCATCATCGGAACCTCAGTGAGCAATTGACACCTAACAATCCTACAACACATGGTGGCTGTTAAAAGCTGCCAGCCAGCAGCCTCATGGTTAGTTTAACTGAAAGAGGAGAATTGATGCACCTGTCTCCCACTTGGTCGAGTTCTCAGAAGATTGTAGCTCTGGTCCTCCACTTCTGGCAGTTAGCGTAGCTCCATTAGTTTCAATTGACACTAGCTGAGGATCTGTCTGCGTCCACATTTGCATCCAGCTACTCCCGCAAGTATGATGAAATCTGCACAGGGCACCAGGGGTCTGATCAAAGCGCAGCATGAATTTTACATAAGAAGGGACTCTACAGAGAGGAACTACACTTTCAGTGGTTTTAGTTGGAACTGGCAGATTTCAGGCTGACACTGTCACAGGCTCAGTGGATGAAGTCTGGCTTCCAAGTTAACAAAAGTTTGTAACCACACAAGGCCAACACTGAAAAACAATTCAGAGACACGATGGAAGCTTTCCAATATTTAAACAAAGGCAAAGGTCAGAGACTGGGCCTAGGACAGGAAGAGGCTGAAATATGAAGAGTGCTCACTTAATGAGCAGTTATTCAATGTTTTATTTTCTCCTTATTGTTCATGTGTGGCCCATGCTTTATGCCCTGCACACTAGCCAAACGCTGCTCTGAAGGCAGAATTATTAATTTACTCATGGCCTTTCCTATGATAGTATCTGAGTGACTCACAAACTCATTTATTTTCATAGCATCACTGTGAGATGAGGGAGCATTATCCTCGCTTTACAGATGGAAAACGGAGGCACAGACAGATTACGGTCAAAAGTATCCACTAAATCTGGATGCCCAATCAGAGATGCCTAGGACCTGATTTTTCAGAGTGCTTAGCATCATACAGCACTGATATGTTCAAAACCCAGTTCCTGTGATTCAATCACAGCTGTAAGTGCTCAGCACTTCTGCAAATCAGACCCCAGGATATCAAGCCAGGCACCCAGAAAATGAGGGATGCACGTGTTAGTGATCACCTGTGAAAAGTTGGGTTTAAGTGACTAGACTAGCGTAAGGCTAACAGACCCCAGTTGTTGGTGGGCAAGGGTAATGATGCGGTTCTGGCAGGACCCCAACTGAGAGTGCCAATTCAGAACAAATTGCTTAAAACAGGGCAGTTACAGCCCAAGGCTGGGGTTTTTCCACCTCTAAGGCAAACCAAACCAGCCAGACAAAGACGACTTTGGTCTCACCCCACTGGTTAACCACAAGTCACACAAGCAATTCCCTTAGACACTCCAGTTTCCCAGTATCACCACCAGTGCCACTCATTATGGGGACAAATGGTTATGAAAACCAATACCCCAGTAAAGAAAAAAAAGGGTTCTCTCGATCCCAAGGGACCAAGCCCCAGACCCAGGTCAATATACAAATCAGATCTTACCCACAAATTACACTGTTGCTAATTCTTTAGAATCTAAAATCTAAAGGTTTATTCATAAAAGGAAAAAGATACAGATGAGAGTTGGAATTGGTTAAATGGAATCAATTACATACAGTAATGGCAAAGTTCTTGGTTCAGGCTTGTAGCAGTGACAGAATAAACTGCAGGTTCAAATCAAATCTCCGGAGTATATCCCCAGCTGGGATGGGTCATTCAGTCCTTTGTGTAGAGCTTCCATTTATAGCAAAGTCCCTCCAGAGATACGAAGCAGGATTGAAGACAAGATGGAGATGAGGCGTCAACCTTTTATAGTCTTTTCCACGTGTAAGAACACCTCTTTGTTCTTACTGTGGAAAATTACAGCAAAATGGAGTCTGGAGTCACATGGGCAAGTTCCTGCATACTTTGCTGAGTCTCAAGGCATATCTGCCTTCTCTCAATGGGTCAATTGAGTCCTTAATGGGCCACCAAGCAGGCTAGGCAGAGCTAACACCAACTTGTCTGGGATGTCACCCAGAAGTGTAGCACAAGACCGTATAGAGCCAATATTCATAACTTCAACTACTAAAATGATACACTCATATTGACACCATAATTATAACCAGCAAACCATAACTTTGTCTTAGACACCTTATATGACCCCCCAGTTTTCTTTTCAAATGCAACATAAATAGTGTTCAGAAGGAATGCATTTCCCCCTTGTGGGAATCTCAGGGTTGGAAGGGGCCTCAGGAGGTCATCTAGTCCAACCCCTGCTCAAAGCAGGACCAATCCCCAACTAAATCATCCCAGACAGGGCTTTGTCAAGCCTGACCTTCTCACATGGGAGTAAGCCATACCCGTATAAGGCACTTTTACACTGGTATAACTGCATCCACCTATGGGGTTGTACTGCTTTATTTATCCCAGTATAGTTGAACCAATCTGAAAACACCAGTTTTACAAGCTCTCCCTGGAGTTTCACTTGTAAAAGTTTCATGTGTTTTTCCACCTTTCAGACACAAACCACAGCAGGTCTGATCAAGCTGTGGGGGAATTTCACCACGAGGCTGAGGGGTGTGAAAATCTGAGCATTACTTCTCTGAATGCTGGGGTAACAGCATTACTTCCCTGACCTGTTACCCTACCACACTCACTGCTCTTCTCCCTCAGGAGACCAACAGTTGCTTGACCTTGCTCAGTGCCTGTTCTGGGTGATTTTGAAACAAGTCTACAGTGGCCAGGATCAGGGTGGGTGACATAGGGCCAGATTTTCAGCAGAGTTCAGTGTGCTGGGTGCTGAGCACCCGGCCCCAATCAGGGGCTCTGAGCACTTGGAAATTTGGCCCCATGCTCTTTAACAAGTCTGGCCCCACATGGCTTGGGCCAGATCTTTAGAACATGCATGAGGTCTGTGTAGCTCCATCCCATTTCCCCTCCCTCAGGCTACACACAGCTGCAGATAAGAATCCGGCCTCACTAGCACGTCTGAAGATCACTAAGGTGTCACTGCAGAAAGCAGCTCCCTGTGCGCCTCTCCGCCATTCCAGTGTCAAAATATTCACAGATGTTCTGTCCATCCTCTACACTCCATAATGGGTGAGCATGATTTATACAACAATTGCCTTGGACTTAGAGATGAGGAGACAGCTACTGGGGAAAAAAGGTTAGACACCAATTAATTTTAGCTATACTAAAAGGTTATTTAGCAGAGGAGAAGGGCAGATTTAATGCACTTGGATTGCTGTAGAGCATTGAACAGTGTGGCATGAAATCCCACCTGTAAAGTTAATTTACACTTATTTGTCCAGAAGCAGGGCTGCCTGTGGAGGGTGGAGGACAAGTGGGGCAATTTGCCCGGGCCCCACAGAGGCCCCCGTGAGAATACAGTATTCTATATTATTGCAACTTTTTTTTTATGAAAAGGGCCCCAAAAACTGTTTTGCCCCAGGCCCCCTGAAGCCTCTGGGCGACCCTGTCCAGGAGAACTCTCATGTGGCCTTGACACTAGTGACAGAGTCTGCAACTGCGGGAGACGGATCTAGGGAGGGACCTCAGGGACTGGGGTCTGATTTAAAGTCTTCCTGATTCCTGGAAGTAAACAGCACGCTAACGAGATTTGCAGAGGATAAGTAAATGCTGGGAGATGCAACTCCAAGGGGCCTGGAGAGGTTAGACATCTGGGCAGGAAAGAAAAGGAGAATCACTTTGCAAAGATATATCCAATCCACTACGGAAAGCCATAGGGACAGATTTCTGAGGCCTTACCACCTACCACTGGGACCAGCTTTTCAGGGGTTCTTTGCATCCAGTGTTCTGAGTTCTTTTGGCAGTTTAGCCAGGAGAGCCCAACTCTCTCCTACCATATGTCACTTCCATCTGTGCAGATCGAGTGTGAAGTGGATGTAGCACACTGTCACTCTGATTTGGTAGCAATTTACATCAGTTGTGTACCGGTGGAAGTGACTGCACAAGGAACTGGTCAGCTGGGAATTAGCCCCCAAGGAAGGAAGACATTTGCTAAGGTGGAGGTTCCAAAAGAGACCTGGGGCCAACCCTCACTCACCCAGTGCAAATCAGGAGTAACCTCATTAAGTTAGCAGAGATACATGCATGTCAGACCGGTGTGAGAGAAAAGAGAATCAAGTCTCAAGCCTCGTGGCATGATGACCAATGCAATCTGAGACCAAATCAGTGTAGCCGAAGAGAGCAGCACTCACTGTGTGAGGCCTTTCCATGGGTTTTGGCTCAGAGCAAGGAAGTCAGTAAAGGATAAGTTATAAATGGGATGAGTTAGGGTCCATGAATGTGAGAGACTAATAGCAGCCCATGGCTAGCGCAGGATCCGCACACAGAGCTTGCCAGCGCACACCAACCTGACCTTCCAAGTGGAGAGCTTCCCCGAACCCAGGCAGACTCAGTCAGGCCATATTCTTGAGTGGCTTTGAGACAGGGAGAGAATTTCCACTAGAGACCGGGCCAAGCCCTCTGCTGCTACCAGGGGGGACAAGCCCATGTCCCTGAGCCTGCTCCGCTACAGAAGGGAAAGAGCCGGCCATGTAAACACCAGACCACTGTGCTCTAGACAGGTTACCATACATGGCCATTCATTAGTGCTAAAGGGCAGTGAAATTCCTGAGGAATGAGGTATTGCAGCCACAGAGATCGCAAGGATCCCCAGCCATTCCACAAGAGGGCTGCTGGCTGCAAGTTTTCCATCCAAATCCAGTTTGAGTGGAAAAACTGGAGTATCTACTAAGTGAACAGTTTGATGGGAAGTGTGTGCTCTCCATGGAAAATCCAGGCTGGGGGTCCGGGCGGGGGGAGGGGGCAGAATCAAGAAAGAAGCTATTTGTTTTTCAGCAAAAAGCCAGGTTTTCCTGCAGGGAATTTCCCTTGATCCCTCATTTTCTGACCAGCCCTATTTAATGCAAGTCATTTCGCCCATACCAGGTACCTTTTGAGAACAGAGTCAGATCCTAGGCTTTATGGGCTGCTTTGCCCTCCCCAGGAGACGGAATCCTGGAGCAGACCTCCCCAGTTCTAAGGCAGTATTCGGGACAGATGCTCTGAGATGCACTGGGGTTCTGGCTGGGAGAGGCACAAAACCCCATAGAAGAATTCCCAGCCTACCAAGTAGGGAGACAAGCCACACATCCAGTTCATACCAAGCCTCTGTAACAGCATGCCCAGAGGGCAGAGGGAGGAGTATCTTGGTACTACCTTTGCCAAGCTCTGAGCAGCTGCAGGCTCCAGGCTATTCATGGGAAGGTGGATCCCACAAGCCAGACCTTGCAGCCACCAGGAATGGGAGAGAGAAGCCAAGACACCCCCTCTCCAAAGCTCTGCGTGGGGGGAAGAGGTGTCTACGCATCAGACATCTAGTAGCCAAAGACGCAGGATGGTGCCAGGGACAGCACCTAGTAGCAACCTCAACACCTTCCCTCTTCCTGGTATCCCAGTGCTGGCTTTCTCATCAAGGTGTTGGCTCACTGGCCCTTGACCCTCATGTTTTGAGCTGACCTCCAGCAAAATGGTTTACACCAGATAGTAAGTATCTGGTGTACCTTGCTCAGGAGGGCCATCCCTAGCGAGGTGACGAGCCCGGGGTGGAAGTCACAGATTCATCTCTTCCGGGACTGACCACACTAGCCAATTGCACCAGCCTGCGGGGCCCCGCAAAGTGTGGGGCCCGGAGCGGTAGCTCTGATTCACCCTACCCAAGGGACGGCTCTGTTGCCCAGTTCTGGTAAACACCCCCTCCCCGCACAACCTCTGCTCTTAATTTGTGCAAACAACGCCTATCTGGATTTTTTGCTTTAACACCAGGCCGAAGCTCATTTATTTGGGCCACCTCCTCAGCTGGTATAAATTGGTGCAACTCTAGTTATTTCGGGGAAGAGACCAGTACACTGATTTACACCAACTGAGGATGTAGTCCTTGAAGTTTACAGGAGTGCAACGTTTACCCAGACCGAAATGGGAAGTTAGAGCAGGGCAGTTAGGAGACAGGACGCCTGGGTTGCATGCCAAGCCCTGCCACTGATCTCAGGCAAGTCCCCTCTGCTCAGAGCTTCAGTTCCCCTCTCCCACAACCATCTGCAAAATGGAAATATAAATTCTTACCTACCTCCGAGTGGATTCTAACTAGTGATAGTAAAATGCTTTGAGAGGCCCAAATGAAGGGCACTAGGGAAGTTCTCTTTGCTGCTTCATGGAAACTCACAATTTTGAACTCCAGGAGCTATAGGCTTGGTTTCCCCATCAGATATAATCACACACACAACCTCTCTTCCGGGGTACAGAGCGCACATACATTTCCGCTTCCCTCATGGCAGGAAATTCACTGAGCAGGATGATGTCAGCCTGCTTTTCTTGTTTAAAAGTTCAGAGATTCCTAGGTTCCTAGGCCAGAAGGGACCATTGTGATCAGCTCATCTGACTTCCTGGGTAACACAGGCCAGAGAACAGCCCCACAGTAATTCCTAGAGCTGATCTTTTAGAAAAACATCCAGCCTTGATTTAAAAATTGTCAGTGATGGAGAATCCATCACGACCCTGGGTAACGTATTCCAAGAGTTAAAGACTCTCACCGTTAAAAACGTACACCTTGTGTCCGGTCTTATTTTCCCCCAGACCTCACATATTTTCCTTAAAATATTTCAGAAAACATGGCTGTAGGATTCCCCACAGTCACAGAGATCAGAACTTGGGCCCATGCCTTTATCCACCAGGGTTGGTGCTGCTCGTGCTCAAAGAATCTAAACACTGGCAAGAGGTGGTGTAAAGATCAAGCTCATTTCCAGACTTTGGTCACAGGTGAAATGAGTTGGGGAGGTCTCAGTAAACATTCACTGTGGACTCTGCATCAAAACCCCATCACATGATATGGCCCAGGTCTGGAAGAATAGGTGATTTGCGGGAAGGGAGTTGGGGGGTCAGCATTGTGGGGCACTGACAGGGCTGCAGGAAGATGTGACACTACTGCCATTGCAGGTCAGGCTTGAGGGCCACTGGCAGAGCTAAAAGGGATGCAAGACTGAAATAGCGGGAGGTGCTAGAACTCAGGACTGAGGAGCATTCATAGAGCTATATGCATGCAGATGAAGCCTGCACCGAGCAAGACCCCACCTCGTGCAGCTCCAGCCAGCATCATGAACCCTTCATTTCCAAGGGTACTAAACTCACCAAGAAGTATAGCATGATGGCTACTCCATCCTCATCCAAGCGTCTCTCAGTGTCACAGCACTACCACTCTGTTCAGAGGGTTCCTGCCATGCCATGGGTACAATGGAGGCAGCCTGGAAGCTCAGAGAGGTAGATTGCAATCATCAAGCCTAAACGCAGCCCAGGGCATTGCCTGGCACTTGCGGTGGCATGGGCCAGCCCCTCTCCTGCTATGGAAATCAGGGCACAGGACTAACATGCTGCCCCAGCAGGTGTGGGGGAGTCTTTGCACACGCCAGCTGGTGGGAGGGGTGATGGGATTGCATTGTAACAAGCTGATGTTAGGGCTGAGACGCATGCAGCTTTACATTACATGACTGAACAACTCCTCTTAACAGTAGCAAGATTCTACCTGCCTGCCAGAGCCAGGAACAGGGAGTGCTGGGGAGGAGATTGACGATGTACAATGTCACAGCCTTAAAATACAATTGATCAGCAGAACTTCTGAGGCAGCTCTGTGTAGGGGTGACAGGGTTGATATTTGATAGCACAAGTTACAATCCAAAGGGACCTTCAAAAACCTGGACCTGAAACAAAGCCCTGGCCCAGTCAGCCTGGGGATTTGCAACCTGACCCCAGAGGAGACTCTCTTAGCTGGTCCCCAGCTCTGAACCTCTATTCCAAACACTCCAGCTTTGGGGAGTGGGAGGTGTCTACAACCCCAGCATTGGGCAGCTCATCCCAGGGCTGATCTGGCAGCAGCAGAGCCCTGCACTGGGATGACTCCCCTAAAGGTTTTGGGGAGTGGGGAGGCAGAAGGGAGCAGCCCTGAAACCCTGCTCTGAATTCGGCACCTCCGAGCCAGCTTTAATTGCAGTTGCTCCGAACTCGGTGCCAGGGGTGCGGCTGGCTCCGTAGCTGGGAGCAGTTCAAAGTTTGATGACCGGGGACCAAGAGAGCTCAGGGACTCCGAGATAAACCAGACCCGCTGCCCCTTAGCACATCCCCGGGCAGCACAGCCCCCGCGTAATAACAGAGCCAGGGCAAGAGGAAACCGGCCAGATCCTTCCTGACTCAGGCACTTGGCTTTCATGCTAATATGGTCCGGAGTGCGGCTCCTTTGACGCGCGCTCCGGGCCCTGGTGGGGGAAAGCCCGGGGCAGAGCGGGTCTGGGTCTGGCCGGACAGAGAGCTGCAGTCACGATGCGCCGCGTGGGGCTAGGGGCGCTGCACGCGAGGGAGTCCACGCGTGACCCTGCAGCAGGAGCCCATGGAGGGTCCGGCCGGCCTGGGGTAGAGTCCGGGTCCCCCCGCCACCCGGCCGTGGGAGCAGCTGTCCCGAAAGCACGTACCTGCGGCTGGGCTGGGCTCTCCTTAGCTCTGCGCTCGGCGCTGCGCTCCCGGGCTGGGCTCCGCTGGGGGCTGGGTTTTGTTCTTCCCGGGAGAAGGCGTGTCCCGGGGCACCCCCACACACACTGCAGGCCCGGGGGCTGGGCTTTTTGCACTCCGCCTCGAGGGGCGGATGTCACGGCACCGGAGAACGGAGGCAGCGCTGCCCACCCAAGCTCCTGGCGAGGGACAGGGCCCAGGGAGCGCCCCCCGGGCACCCGTCCGCGCAGGAGCCCGGCACAGGCTGGGAAAGGCGCCCGCGCAGGGGCGCGGGCCAGGGTGCCACCTCCCCGGGGAAAGGGGGAGCAGCCTGGCCAGGGCACGCTGGTGCACGGCTCCCCTGCACTCCGGAGCGCCCAGCTGGTTAGCAGGGGCTGCTCTAGTTCAGGTGGCAGGAGCTCTGCAAAATGTGTTCAGTGATACCCCATAAACCGGACCCGCAGCCCCCCGCTTTTCCAGGCGCCCCCTCCCAGTTCTGCTGATACCCCGCAATCCTGCCCTCAGCCCCCCGCTATTCCAGGCGCCCCCCTCCCAGTTCTGCTGATACTCAGCAATCCTGCCCTCAGCGCCCTTCTCTTCCAGCCTGGGGCTCCCCTGGCAGCTCTGCTGAGACCACTCAATCCTACCCCAGTGCAGGGCTCACCCTCCAGTTCTGCTGAGACCCCTCAAATCCAACCTGCAGCCCCCCTTGCTATTCCAGCTCTGCAAATGTGGCTCATCTTTAACCCATAGCACCCCCTGCTGTTAGTCTTGGGCCTCTGCATATCCGTCAGCATTCACAAAGAACTACTAGGAGCTCAACTGAGACCAGCAAACTCATTTCATTGGTAACCTACAACAGATTTGGGCTAGCAATGTTGGGATACTCAGTAGGTGTGGGCAAGCTAGTTTGGATAAACGATTCACCTGGCCAGCTATCCAGCTCAGAGTTAACCATTTTGTAGATCCATAAATAACATGTTCCCTTAACTGTCCTCCCAGATTAGCCCCGTGCCCCAACAGCCACTGTGCCTTATCCGCTGTGACAAGGTGTGATAGAGCCCCCATCTTTGTAACCGTCAGCTGAAGATTCACGGTTACATTAGATAGGGGGAAAGACAGGAATGTTAATAAATTAAGGTCCACCAGTCCACTTGCTGTTTATTCTCATGGAGCAGACAGGGAAGTGGAAGTAGAGGAGTGAGGGGATTTTCCCAAGTCACACAGCAAATTGGTGACCAAGCCAAGATTAGGACTCGGGACATGCTGATTCCAAGTATTGTGCTGACACCTCTAGGTCATGGTGTCATGCAATAGACCAAGCCGTTGCAGAGGACAATAAACTTTAGTCACTGCAGACCTGGGCCAGATTCTGATCGAGACACAGAGCTCTTTGCCTTATCAGCTCTCCAGTCCCCTTTTTCATGCTGTGTCACGGACTCACAGATCGTGCCCACTCTTGGCCCTGTGTGGTCCGTGGGGGGTGCTCCTTTCAGTGAGACAGCCCTTCTCGGGGGTCCACTGTCTCTCGGGGTCAGTCCCCTCCTCCTCCTTGAGCCGCCCCTCTCTGAGCCTTAGCACATCTGTCTCTGCCGTGGGCCCCCTCTGGGAGTCCACACACTCTGGACCCCCTGGGCCTCTTCACCCCCAAAGGGGCTGATGCAACCCTGTTCTCTAGACTGGAGTGACTCTCAGCCAACATAAAACAGGAGGGTTTATTGAGAGTTGAACACAGCACAGGAAACTCTCAGGGCCTCAGGCCTGGCCTCTCACAATGACAGCACATCCCAGTCTCCCTGCATCCAGGTGGGCTCTGCCTGCTTCCGCTCGCCAGCCTCTGAGCCCCCCTGCTTCCCAGCTGGGCCTTTGATATCCCCGGCCTCAAGCCCCGCCTCAGTCCATTGTCTTCTCTCCAGGTAAACAGGGTCGTAAACAGGAAGGCCTGGGTCTCCTCTCCTGGCAGCTCTCCTCTGGCTGGAACCAGCTGGTCAGGTCACTGAGGTCCTCTCTCTGCAGCCCATTGTCTTCCCACTGGCCAGAACCGGTTGTGTCTCCTGGGCTGGGGTTCCGAGTCCCTCTCTGGTCCTCTGTAACAACAAACTCCCTCTCCCCCACACCCAGGGACATTGGGTCCCACCCCCTGTGCAAGCAAACCCTTGAAAACACAGAAAACCCCAAGAACCAACCCCCCCCCGCACTTCGTCACATGCTGGATAAAAGAAAAGCCCCCTCACACTTCAAAGGAGCCCTCATTGGAGCTGGGCAAATGCCTGATGTTTTGGTTTGCTAGGGAGACAAGGTTTGGGGACGTAATGTCTTGTATTGGACCAACTTCTGTGGAGAGGAAACACAAGCTTTCTTTGGTTTGTTGGCAGTTCCAAAAAATTGGGGAAGAAGAAGAAAAAAATAGGTTCAACCCAGATCAAAACTTTTCAGAATTTTTGGCAAATTGGAAAAGTCAGAAAAATTTTGTTTCGGGCCTTTAAAGCAAAGGAAATGAAGGGCTAGATTCACAATACAGAAGCAGCACTTTCCTTCCACTCCTAATGGTTCAGGCACTACCAGGTTGGATTAAGACTTTTAGCACTGAAAAGGTTATGGCACTCCCCCCATATGTAAGTCAAAATAAAAACAATACTATACCATAAAATAAAATTTTATTTTTCAAAATGACACAAAACTTACATGTATGCTGAAAATAAAATAGCTTCTTTCTAGATTTTCTGGTTGCAAAATTCTGGATAAGTTCATCGAAGCTGACTCAACAAAGCATGTGCCCTTTTGTACACAATAAGGAAAGCGAATCAAGTCTGTCCTGACACATTCTTGTTCTCTGAGGGTTTTTTATTCCTTTCAGCTGAGAAAAAGAGCGTTCTGTGGAGCAGTTAGTCATCATCAATGTTAGAAGTGCCATCTCTACATTTGGAAATACACATTGTATTCCGCCTTTCAGTACTGTGTCATGATGATCAATGTGACTGAATTTCATTTTTCCTGTTTCATTAAATTTTGTGCGCATATAACAGTGGAACTGCCGTACTTCTCCACAGAGATTCACGTTCAAGTCAACAGGGTATGAGTCAACTAGCTTTTGGGAACCTTGTGAATACTGTTGGGCAGATAAGTCCATATCATTTAGAAAAGAAAATCTACTTGATACTTCTTTGTACACTTCACTTCTCCTCTTCGTATGAGCTTCAAGTGTATTAATTATAGCGTAGTAAGTAGATACGCAAAATTTGTCTCTAGGATTCAATGCTTTTTCTATCGCACTGCTATCATTTGGTTGTTTTTTCCTGATTCGCTTGATGAACTGGGCTTCTTTGTAGTTAGTATCAGGCAAGATATCTTTTGATATGTCTTCAAATCTTTCGAAATCATTCCTCAAAGCGTGCTAATGATTGACAGAGGTCTGCACATGATTTCAGATCCAAATCTTTTTCTTGGAGACCTTGACTTGTGTGGTAAAAGTGTTGTAAAATTTCATTCCACCTGGTCAACATGAATAGAAACTCTAGTTCTTGCATCTTGTTTGCAATGTTTTCTGCCTCTCATATAGTTTCTACCTTTTGTGATTGGTCTTCAGCTATACTTTCTAATGCATCCATAATCTTTGAGTAGGACTCCAGAATTGCACTTGTTGCTACTGAATATTTTTTGCGGACAATATCTTGTTTGTTTGCCATTGGTAGAAGTCCGACGTGATTTCTCAAATGGCCCAATGTGGTGTTGATAGTCATTTGGTCCATGATCTATCCAGCAAGCTACATCATCGGTACTGAAATCAACCCAAATACCAGGATCTTTTCTCCTATTATTTACAGCATGAGCAGGTTCAGTCTCTGACACATCCCACACCTTCTAGAACAATGTCTGTTTTATCACCAGGAGTAGGATGATCAGTTATAGTCTCTGATTTCCTCGCATTATTTCGATCTACATTAGTAGGATGCCCCACTGGTTTATGTGGGGATAAGTAATAAAAAGAGAACAGAAATATGGGGGAAGAGTGTGTAGTGGAGTATAAGGGAGTCTAACAAAGTTCAGATTTTTCCCATGATGACTACTTAGATGGTTTTTTTGAAATATCAAATACCAATTTTTTTTTAAATCTCATTTTTTTTGGTGCCCCCTGCTTTGCTGGTGCCCTAAGCACATGTTTAGTCTGGCTATTGGGTAATTCAGCCGTGGGGCACTCAGCTGAGAGGTAGGAGACCCAGGCTCAACCCCCCACTCTAGGGGCTTGAATGTAGGTCTCTCCACTCCTAACTACCAGCCTATTGGCTATTCCAGTATGGATCTCTCTCCACCTCACCTGTTGGAATGGCTCCATTTTGGACAAATAATTAAATAGTCCTTGGTGCAAGGACTAGCTCTCAGGTGTGTGTCCCTCAACAAGCGAGTGCCCTAACAGCTAGGTTGTAGTCACACAGTCTCTATCTCTCTCTCTGGCCCAATTTGTAGTCAGGTATGTCACACAAAGCGGAACAGCTTCAGCAGGATAGACTAAGACACCCCCCCACACTCCCATCAAACAGCCAATAGCTTGCGGGTAGAGCTCTCAGCTGGGATGTATGAGATGTGCATTCAACTGATCCAAAAAGATGTTTCAGAAATATCAGCTATTTCTGACATTATCAAAATAAAATGTTTTGATTTTTTTGGGCTAGGTAAACAAGGGGATTTAGGTGCTATTCACAAAACTAAGGGTAAGGGAAAAGATTCCTCACCTTCACATATTCAATAGCCCAACAAATAGGACCGTGATCCTCGTTTTATGCCCCACTGTGATCCACAAAACCCTCACTTGGTTGCCACCTAACCTTGTAGGCACCTAAACTCACTCAACCCCTAAACACCAGCTAGGGTGACCAGACAGCAAGTGTGAAAAATCAGGACAGGGGTGGGACTGTCCCTATAAAATCGGGATATCTGGTCACCCTAACACCAGCTATAACAGTTCCCGGGGTGCCTAAGTGTCTGTCTCTGGACATGTGCACTGCTGCCTCCTTCTAAGCATGCAGACACCCACCTATCTCCCACCTAAGCCCCAATGTGATTTGCAAAGTGGGAGAAGATGGGGGTTCCTCAGCCTATTTTACCTGCAGAGCCTCATTCGGTGGGTGCCTACCATATTGGGCTCTATTCAAAATCTGGCGGGAGGAGGATGTGCCTCCTTCATAACTTTTAGGCAGCCTAGTATTTAATGCACTGTCCTAGGATGTGTGAGAGCCAAGTTCAATTCCCCCCTCTGCCTGAGGGGGAGAAAGGATTTGATCTCCTCCCTCTGACATGTGCGCCCAAACCACAGAGCTATGGGATATTCTGATATAGGATACCTTCAATTTCTCCTGTTGAAGCTGTTCCTCTTTGGATAGATAAGCACTCCAGTATTGAAAGATTTATTAAAATTAACATCTTTTGGCCAGAGAACTCCTCATCAGCTTTTAGGGCTTTTGGTTTTAAGTTCTCCATGTGCGCCGGCTTAAAAAGTAATAGACGCTGTTTAACATCCTCCTAAGTGCTTCGTCATCCCTGTGTGAAGAAAGTACATCCTGCTTGTTTCCAAATATAGACAGAAAATATTTATTGAATGCTTCTGCCTTTTCTGTATTATTATTAATAATTTGCCATCTCCACAGAGTAATGTGCCTATTCCATTGTTAAGATTTCTTATGCTCCCAATGTGCTTAAAACTTTTTATTGTCCTTAGGCCTCCCAGCCATTAGTTTTTCCCTGATGTCTTTAGCTTCACTTCTCTATTTTCTACACTTCATACCACCTTACTTGTATTGAGTGTTATTTATGTTTTTCCTTTGTTATAAAGTTTTATTTCTAATTGCTGCCTTCACTTTCTCACTGAACCAGGATGGGTTTTTATCCAGAGTTGTCCTCTTTCTTGACTGTGGAGTGGTCGGGGTTTTTTGGGCCATCTAAACAACCCTTCTTAAAGAGCTTCCAATCTTCATTCACATTTTCCCACCTACACTTTTCCTCCTGATCAATTTTTCTTATAATTTTCCTCAGCTTTGGGAAGTTACCCATTTTGAAGCACCAGATATATCTCTTACTGGTTGGAACTATCCTCTGCTTGCCCATATTGAACACAGTCAGGTCACGATTACTGGTTCCTAGGCACCACCATCCTGTTCAGTGATAATTAATCACTATCTGCCATAAAGTTGACCAAGCTAGTTACTTTGCTTTAGAAAATCATTTATAATTTCTGAAGTCTATACAATCTGCTGGCAAAGTGCTCCACCCTCTTCAGTTCTGGTCCAGAGGATAAACACCTGCTACTGCTTTCAGATACTACCTTACCTCAAGTGGGAGAGGTCTGTGCAGTAGATTTGAAGATGCCAACCCTGCTGATGAACCACATACCTGTCCATATGATGGAATTTAGTTTGGCAATTTGCTTTTAAAACCAGCTAGGAAGTTACACATATAAAGCTATGTTAAAAGAACATCAAAGTGGTCAAGATGACCTGCTTAGTTACACAGGCCTGATTCATTCCCAGAGCAGGCTCAGCCTGTGCATTGAATGAGGCCAGATTCTGTGGGGGGAAAAAGGTATGCGATCATGTCATTAAAAATTGTATTGTAGCGTGTATGCACATGCATAACGGGCCAAATTAAGGTTGCATAGGCAGCCTTAATTCTAGCATTGCCTAACTTTTGAGTGCTTGCTTTTGCAACCTTAATGTCCTTTTCATGTAGGTTTGTGTTTAAACCTACATCAGGTTAACTTGAGCTGTTAGGTTTACGGATGCAGGTTAAATCAATATAACTAGTTTTAAATAAATATATTTTGTCTACACAGGCGTTTGCACTGGATTAACTAAATCAGTTTTCAAACTGATGCAACTTCTGTGTTTAGAGAAGGCCTTACAAGAGAAGAGGACAACCAGAAGAGAGTCCATGCATGCCCCTACAGAGAAAGTGAAGCAGGAATTGCCCTGTTCTGTGCATTCCCTCTGAAGCATCTGATGTGGACTGGAAACAGGCTACTGAGCTAGATGGACCATTGGTCTGACCCAGTATGGATGTTCTTAGGAAACAAGTCAGACTGCCTTGAAGTCGAGCTTCAAGAAATTGTTTGAGCAGAGTGGGTGTCATTCAGCAAGTGGAAATCCAGCCAGAGTGAAACCGTAGAGAGGAGGAGAAAGTGCAAGAAGGAAGTTACAGGATATAAGAAATGTTTTTGAGGAACAAATCACCAAAGAGAGGACTACTGGCCCTGATGGCCCTGATCTCCCTTTGGCTGTGGACTAGGGTCACACTGCTGACCCCTGGCCCCATGATAGACTAATATTGACTTGTGCTGACATGTCTAGTCATCCGCTCAGGCCACACCCAGAGAGCCACTTGTTCCGCCACAGCCAGGGCTGGTTCTAAGGGCAGGGCGGTCGCCCTGGGCAGGAACTTTCATAGGATGCCATACCACTGTGTCATTTGGCTTTTTTTATAGACTAAAACACAGTAACACACGTCTCTCATCACCTTACAGCAGATGCAGATAGGACCATCTACCTATGCAGTAAATAAAGTAGCGGGAGTACCCATATAACAGCCATCATACCTCTCCAGCATGGAGATGGAGCCACTGCCTCAGTTTCCCCAGACTGGTAGGGTGATTTGGCCCTGCACTCAAATCAGTGAGCATTCTCATCTCGCAGGGGCAGGATAGTCCATATAAAACATCCCTCCTCAAGGTCAATAGCCTTTCTGCCAGGGTCTGCCCTACTCTTTCCTCTTGAAACAGGGGAGTTTCCTCCTACCATCTCTGGAAGCCACAGCCTGGGACACCTGACCAGAGACAGGTGGAAACACTGAAGAACTTGTCCCCTCTGTCACATGGGAGGTGGGCAGGGGATGTGGTGGGACTTGGGATTAGCTGAGCGCAGGAGGACTCTAGTGGAGAGGGGTTTGGTAGGAGTCGAGAGACAGGCAGGTGCAGAGGACAGTTTCGAACTCAAACCATCACCCATTCCGGGAGGTCGGGGGTGGCAACAGTCTGCTTATGCTGTCACTTTCCCCCTTAGGCTGGGGCTGCCTCCGTAGTTATCGGACAAACAGAATCTCCAGTTTCATTTCCATGGCTCCTTTGGAGAGCAAGAGGAGGCAGTTCTTGCCCAGACACTGTCCAATTGTCAGTGGCGCCCCCTACTGTTACCATTGCAACCCGATGCTGATTGTTTCCCTGCAAAGTTACTTCTAGCTTGCTGGAGGTTGGACTGCCAAAAGGAGATGCTGTAATTGGCTGAAATGAAAGCCTGAGCCAGAGTCCACTGAAGTGATTGGAGAGATTCCCACTGACTTCAGCAGGCTCTGGTGAAAGGTGATGGGTGCCATAGAGCTCTTTATTTATAACAACACCCAGCTCTCATATAGTGCTCTTCTTCAGTAGATCTCTAAGCACTTTACAAAGGAGATAAGTATCATTCCCCCCATTTTACAGATGGGGAAACTGAGGCCCGGGGAGGGGACGTCTCAGGTCTCCTGTGCTCATCCACTAGACTTCACTGCCTCAAATGTATTAAAGGGGAAATAAACAAAGGCTGTTCTGCAGTTTCTACTCGCCTGTAACCCAATATTATAAAGGAACATACCGCCAGACTGGATCAAACCAAAACTCCTTCTGGTACTAGATGCTGTCTCCAGCTGTGTCCAAAATCAACCCCTTCAGAGGAAAGAACCCTGCTATAGGCACTTACCTTAACCCCCCAGACAAAGTCCTGCTGGGAGCTGTGTTCTGATACTGTTCTTTAATAACAACAGTTTTATTGTACAACAAGGGGGTTTGGTTGGCATTGTTTTCTTTCCGATATCTAGGCTCCTGATCGCTCTTTATGTGTTTCGTATTTTGCAATACAAGAGTCTTTGCATTAATACCCAATTGTTTGTTGGAATGTAGTCTGAAATTATTAGCAATTTATTTTTAAAGATTCAAGCAATCAAGCCTTATTATCCTGGCAGTTCATAGAAAGTCAATTTCAAGCCTGCATACTCTGGTATTTTCATGAGAGTGGAATAATCTGGGCCAGTGGTTCTCAAACTGTGGTCGGGAAGACCCCAAAGTGAGTTGCAACCCCATTTTAATGGGGTCACCAGACCCAGCATTAGACTCGTTGGGACCCTAGACTGAAGCTGAAGCCTGAGT
The DNA here is from genome assembly GCF_003597395.2 of Chelonoidis abingdonii. NCBI lineage: Eukaryota > Metazoa > Chordata > Testudines > Testudinidae > Chelonoidis > Chelonoidis abingdonii. The sequence continues at coordinate 23,141,242 of NC_133772.1, forward strand.
GCTCTGCCCGCCGCCCAGGGTCACATAGTAATTTTTGTTGTCAGAAGGGGGTCATGGTGCAATGAAGTTTGAGAACCACTGATGGGCTGTCACCTCTCTTGCACTAAAATCTGCTTGGTCCAAACTAGGAGAATGCTGGGGGCCAGACACAGCTGTCTGATTCTGTGGATCAATCTATACAAGCTTCAGTTCTGGTCCAGCTGTAACTTAGGCCTTGCCTAGACTTAAGAGTTACACTGCTTTAACTAAGACACTGATCCTGGAAACAGATATACGATACCGTGCATAACTGAAGTCAATGGAACTACTCCTGGTAGTTGAGTTAAACGTGTTTGCAAGATCAGTGACTGTAATCTAATTTCATTAAACTGGTGCAAAATGCAGAGTAGATTCTTAGTCTAATTTAAACATGATTTATATCTGTGATATTACACTCCATATTCTTCACAATGATCATGTGAGGTGTCACTGGAAAAGTTATGATTTGCTGAATACATCCTATTTGTATGCATGTATCATTTTGGTATCTGAAGTTATGAATATTGAGTAGAGATCTGCATTTCAAATAGGCTTACTTTGGAAAACACCCACAGCCAGCCTTTCAGGTACAACAATGAAGATACCAGACAGGGCTGATGGCCCATCAGCAAAGACAATGGACTGTGGAATAGCTTAACCTTCCTGTGGGCGTTTTGGCCAGCCCATAAGCAATGGCTGCTATGACACTGCAAGGGCATGTGACCAGACCACGTTTCCAGACTCCATCTTGGGACGTCAGTATTTTTCCACAAACCGGTCTGGGAACCAAGTTTTGAAACAAAGGGTTCTCACCATATGCTAAAGCTATAGAGGGCAGGGGAGTGACATCTTCTGTTGTTCTTCACTCCCTACACAAGAAGACTCCTGGAAACATCTGAGGAACAAAGACTGAATGGTGGGGGTGGGGAAAGAGTGCTGGACCCAGGCTAAAGGGGTTTTTTCATGTGTATGAAAAACCTGAGGATTCTAAGCAGTAAAACAAGTGCAACTTGTATCTTAAGAATCTGCAGCCCACTTGTATCATCCATCAGGCTGAGAGACTGTTAAGTCAAATCCTCTCTCTCTAGTATGTAAAGCTTAGTTCGCTTTTTCATTTATTTACTAGGTAATCTGCATTGATCTGTTTGCTATCACTTATAATCACTTAAAATCTATCTTTTGTAGTTAATAAATTTATGTTTTAATGTAAACCAGTGAGTTTGAAGTGAAGTGCATGGGAATCTTAGCTTGGAGGGGCTATTTCATTTCCTCTCCACATTGAGAGGAGGCAAATTGGATAATAAAATTCATACTGGTTGAGTTTGGACCGGGGCAAGATGGTACGGCTCTGGGATCCTAGGCTGGGAAGCTTGTGGTTATTCTGGCCGTAGCCTCCCTATTGTTGGTTCACATGCAGTGCCTGGTCAGAGAGCCTGAATGTAACTGCAGCTGGGTGTGTCCCTACCTGTGTGAATGCTGGGGGAATTGTAGGACCGGGAGCAGGTCTGCAGCTAGGCACAGCCGCACAGTGAGAGAGGGAGCCCAGGCTTGCGGGTCAGAGGGCTCAGTGGTACCCCAGTTCCAGGTGGCACCTCAGAAGGAACCCGTCACACTACTGATCTAACTTAATTCAATAACAATTAATTTATGCTAAATTGAGATAATCATGATGTAAATAGAATTAAGAGAGTCTGCATTGTGATCTGAAGTAGTTTAATTAAATCAGTTTTAAATGAATTTAAAGTTAAACTGGTGCAATTTTGAATCTAGACAGAATCTTGGAATACCCTAGAAGTTGCTCTAACTTATGGTAGCTGGTTATCCCCAAGAGCCAATACACCAACTGAGATGCTTAACCCATCCTCTCTTGCTCCCGACACACTCCATACACTGGCAGGGGGCAGCTGACACAGGATCTGCCTAAGCCAGCTTTATAGAAGCTGAGAGTTGCCCCTGCCCACTGGTAATCCTCTCAATATGTCAGTTAAGGCCAGGTTCCACTCCTTTGAATCAAATTTCTCAAAGAAGTTGGGTTGGAAAGAGAAAATCTGGCTCTTTGTATCAGAGAAGGTTGAAAAATCTGATTTATTTTCTGCAAATTTTTTTCAAAGGAAATGAACATTGTTTGTTTCTTTTAACATTTTCAGTGAATTTTTCAGGATTTCAGAAAAACACACAACCCCCCCCAAACTGGAAGTATTTTGTCAAAACAACAAAAATTAGGTTTTCAGGTTTTTTTGGGGGGGGGGGAGGGGGTTCTCACCAAAACCTGAAAAACTTTGACAAAAAATGGAAACTCTCTCATAAAAATGTCCATTTTGTTAAAAAGCCGCTTTGTGGGAAAAATGTGTTAATGACTTAATGTTCAACCGTCTCTACTTTATATGCTCAGGACACAATGTGACACACCTGGGATCAGAGGGATCTGAACTGTCCAGCATGGACAAGGCTGCTGGAATCACAGGAGGGATGTGTACACATAAGTGCAAAATTAAACATTCCCACTGTTGATTATTTACACAATTTGGACTCTGCTCTTGGCAGATATTTGAGTTTAACAGTAACTGTCAGTTTTGGGGTGAAATCCACCTTTATCCAGAGGTCTAGGCATCACTTAAACACACTTTAGTCTAGTCTAATTTGCTACATGTTCTTATAACGCACAGATCAGCACAGTATTAATTACACCCATAGGGTCTAACGTAGTCTGTGTTCTCTGGACCCCTACGCTGGGTGCTAATCTGTACCCTTTGATATGATTTAAAGTGGATTTAGTAATGCCGTATTACACCCACAGTGGGTTCGGCTCTGGTGGCTAGTTTCAAGCTCAACAGAGTGAAAGTGACCTCTGCTACTTGCTTCAGATGAGGAATCTCTAGGAACACAAAGAACAAGGGTAATGACCACACAGACATTCACAAGTACAAGGTTTTCCAAGTTTTATTAAAGTTACAGTTAAAGTTATGATTAACTAAGCATAAAGAAATTCTATGCACAAGTTACATATATAGCCATCCTCACATCCTTAATGATATTCTTAAGGTCTGATGGCTGCCTTGCCAACTGATCATCAGTAGAGGGATGGTTCCTGCTGGAGTTTCCCACAGGGAGCTCAAGTTTCCTAATCTGGGCATCCTCTTTTTAAAGTGTGATTCTGACTATACATCATTAGCATTTACACACATAGTGAACCTTGTGGTTAGGGCATGTGTTAGAAAAATGTGACTAACACATACCTTGAAAGCAAACTATTACTGTTATTGTTAATTTTTTGGCATATCACCCATTAGTACATCTTTTCCGTAATCTTGTGGCATAGGGTCACTCTTTGGTCACTTACTTATGTCAAGCATTTCTTAAGCCTAGCATGGCTAAGCTAAAATCTTACAGGCCTCAGCCTGTAGGCCTTGCATTTCAGCCCTACTTACTTAGATACCTAATACATAATTATCCTTCCTAACTACTGATCAATCTTGTACTTTTATAATCCTACAACGCAATTCTATTGAACATACGATTACATATGACATAACATGTTAGTTAATCATAATATCACACAATAAATGAACAATAAACTAAAATCATTGGCAACAAGACTTAGAAGCTAGCTGGGAGACTGTAAAAAATGATACACCTCTACCTCGATATAACACGACCCGATATAACACGAATTCAGATATAACGCGGTAAAGCAGTGCTCCGGAGGGGGCCGTGCTGCACACTCCACTGGATCAAAGCAAGTTCGATATAACGCGGTTTCACCTATAACACGGTAAGATTTTTTGGCTCCCGAGGACAGCGTTGTATCAAGGTAGAGGTGTAGTAACATACAAGTATCACTTTTCACAGCAGCAGACTTACTAGCTAGCAAGTCTAAAAAAAAAGAAAACAACCACAAAAGCAAAAGAAACAACAACAAAAAAGACAAGAACATGCAAACACCTCATTTGTGTTTCTATTCCAGTAAAGAATAGACACACCTGCCCATTATTTTTATTATTAAGTCTGCAAAAAAACCAACCCCTATATAAATAAATTAGAATTATTTGGATGTGTATATGTGCATATTTATTTGTTTTTCCTAAAGTTAATTAAGTATTTAGGAAAAATTATCAGACCAACCACCAGCAAGAGTTGGTGGCTGCACTCTGAGGTCACCAAAAAAATTGTTGAGAGAATTCCTGGACTAGCTGATCACAATGGCCCTTTTTGGGCTTGGAATCTATGACTTTTCAGGCTGGGCAGCTCCCTGCGTACACTGTGAATTCCCCAGAAAACTCAGACCGCCTACGCAGGTCCGCTTTACTTTTTCCCTCAAAGCACAGTGTCAAAGGTTGGGTCCAGAAGTGAGAAGTTGCCTTCACTTTTTCCCAAATATTTCCTAGGGATCCCACTTAAATTTGTTTGTCTAGGACATTGTTTCAAAGAGTCCTTTGAAGTTCACAACATTTCCTAGGGTAAACGTTTAGCCATGTTTCCTCCCTAGAGGTGTTCTATACAATCGCACAATTATACATACACATTTGCATTTTTAATATAATGAACACCTAAGATACTGAACGTTAATTCAATAAGGTTTAACTTCATTCAATAAGGTTGGACCAGGATATTTAAGGAAATTGCCATATCTGTCACATTGACAGCCAAAGTCCTATTTGAAAAACACAATTAATGCAGAATTACAGAGATTTTTGGAAACAGAGAGAAATAAAAGCAATTAAGATGCAACAGATGTGGGAATCACTGACAACCAGGAGAAAGAATTTTAACAAAACATGATTTAAAACCATAGTCTCCCTCCTATATCAAAGTCAGCCTGCATAAGGCCTGAAACCAGAAACACTTAACACCAAGCATAATGCTTATTATCATGAGTAGTTAGTTCTATTGTTCAGCAAGAGTTCGATCCTGCACACTAGACTGAAGTCAATGGGCCTACCCCTATGTTTAAAGTTAAGGATGTGCTTAAGGGTATGGCTACACTTGCAACTGTACAGCGCTGCTGTGGGAGCGCTCTCGCAGCAGCGCTTTGAAGTGCGAGTGTGGTCACGGTGCCAGTGCTGGGAGAGAGCTGAGAGAGATATTAGCTTACAGCACTGGGAGCCGTACTCCCAGTGCTAGGGCACTGTTTACACTGGTGCTTTACAGCATTGTAACGTGCTGCGCTCAGGGGTGTGTTTTTTCACACCCCTGCGCAAGAAAGTTGCAGTGCTGTAAAGCGCCAGTGTAGCCAAGACCTAAGTGTTTTGCTGGATCAGGGCATCTGGTAAGCATCTGGTAGGCTCACACCCCCATAGGCTCTGCAAAGTGATTGCTGGGCAAACATATGTAACAGGGAAGTTAAGTGCCAATTCTGGCCACCAGAGGACATTCATCATGTACAGTACAGTAGAACCTCAGAGTTGCAAACACCTTCGGAATGGAGGTTCTTCCTAACTCTGAAATGTTTGTAACTCTGAACAAAACGTTATGGCTGTTCTTTCAGAAGTTTACAACTGAACATTGACTTAATACAGCTTTGAAACTTTACTATGCAGAAGAAAAATGCTGCTTTTAACCATCGTAATTTAAATGAAACAAGCACAGAAAGTTTCCTTACCTTGTCAAATCTTTTTTTAAAACTTTCCTTTTTTTTAGTAGTTTACGGTTAACATGGTACTATATTTCAATTTTAAGTAATTTCTCTTGCTTCTTTTTTAGTGTCAGTTATCCATGAAATAAAAAAGCCAACATAAAGGCCCACCAATTTCAATGTTCATTCAAACAGCACTAAAAAAAATGATGCAGCAAAACGTACCGACACTAGTCTTTATAATGACAATTAAAAAAAAGTATCCAAACTTAACTTTCGTGCTTAACTTTACAGCATAAACTATGTAGACTTGAAAAAATCTTTAATTGTACTTTGCTTGAGATTGCTAACAAGTTTTTTTGCTGCCAAGGTGCGTAGCTTGTGAAGCATCATTAGGTTAATTGGTGTGGCTTCAGGCTGTTGTTCAAGCCACTGAAGACAGGCAGTGAAGCACTCTTCTGCTTGCATGTGTGGGATCTTCTTGGCGTTCTCCCCCTCCTTGTCGCTGTCACTGTCCGGTTGTGCTGTTTCTCGCACCAATTTAATTATCTCATGGTCACTAAGAATAGGGTGTCCATTCTCATGTTTATCTGTGTTTAGCCATTCCTCCTGTTCCTCCATGGTGATATCCAAAAGCTGTCGCTCTTCAGAAAAATCTAGTTGATTTATTTCCATCTGCTCATTATTTTCCAAATTATCTGGTTCAGTGTTATCAATACACCGCCAAAGTGTATTCCATGAGCGTCTCAAAGACTCAGAGGTAATCTCACTCCAGGATTCGGCACACATGTAGACAGCATCTTTGATTGTCAGCTGTTTACAAAAATCTGTGTAAGATTCAAATTGCATTGATCCCAGTAATAATCGCTGTAAGAGGTTTCGCTTGTATCGACATTTCATGTTTTCCAGAATGCTTCGGTCCATTGGCTGAATGAGGCTGGTGACATTTCGTGGCAAAAACAAACAGCGAATGCTTCCATCTTCTGTCAATAGATTTTCAATGGCAGGGTGAGATGGAGCATTGTCCATCAGTAGCACAGCTCGGATAGGTAACGATTTTGAGGTAAGGTAGTCTTTCACAAGTGGAACAAAGTGTTTAAAAAACCAGTCAGAGAAAATGCCTTTATCCATCCAAGCACAGCGCTGGCTGTAGTAATGGACAGGTAGAGCTGACATAGTGACATTTGCAAAGCAGGGAGGTTTCGCCTTTTTATGAATGAACACCAATGGGAGACGGAAATCCCCACTTGCGTTAGCAGTAGCCATCAGTGTGACCCGATCTTTACTGGATTTGAAATTCTTCCCCTGTTTTTCTGAATTGTCTGCCAGAGTCTTGTTTGGAAGCAGACGCCAATACAAGCCTGTCTCGTCGCAATTAAACACTTGGTCCCGGGTAAGTTTGTGCTGTTCAATAAATGATTTGAAAATGTTTTTAAATACACCAGCAGCATTCCAGTCACTTGTTAGAAACTCTTCTTGCACCCTCAACTGACGTATTCCATGCCGATTTTTGAACCGACAAAGCCACCCTGTACTTGCTTTAAAATGGTTCTCACCTTTGTCTGGATACATTTCTCGGTAGAGTATCTTTGCCTTCTCTGTAACCATGACACCACTTATAGGAGTGCCTTTTGATCTCTCTTGTGCAAACCACAGATGCATTGCCTTATCAAAAGCATCATCAGCAGCCTTGCGTACAATACACCTGCTTTTTACTGTCCCGTTGTCTTTGGCTTCTTTTGCAAATTGCTTTATTTTTTCCTGGCTTTTCCGAATATCGGTGATGGTTGACTTCCCGATACCATATTCTACTGCTATGTTGCTGAGGCTAACACCACTGTCGAGTTTTTTTAATATTTCTAGTTTTGTGTCAATCGAAAGCGTGACACGTTTGCGCTTCCTACTGCTTGCCATTTTGCTTAGTCACACAGTATTTGCTTTTTTTCTCCGTCTGGTGCTGCCTGATTGCGTAAATCTGGATCCAAATGAGATGTGTGGACCAGTTGACCAGTTGGTTGGTAACTCTGGTGTTCGTGTCGGCGAGGTTCTATTGTATATGTAACAGAAACGTACTGAAACTATCAAATAAAATGTAGTCACAGACTCCTAATGGAAAACTGAAAAATATTCTGTTTTGAAACAATTCAGCTCTGATCTAATATGTTCTGTTTTCTTTTTTTCCGTCTCTACTTGTTGTTTTTCATGAAGATAGGAACTTTGTTACTTAAAAATTAATCTGCTGCTCCTTCTTTCTCAGTTTGTAACCTTAAAAATATTCCCACTACAAACAGATGTGATGTATCAAAGGGAGTGTACTGAATTCAGAATAAGGCGTATGAATGGGTTAATTTCTAAACAATGAAATTCTTCCGTTCTATCAAATGTTCCTACTGATCAAACAGAAGACAAAAAGAAAGAACATGTTATATTAAGTTATTACAATTCATTATTATTATTGAGTAATTAAAACCACTTATGAGGAGGCAGGGGAAAATTTGTGTGTGCGCCTTTGGGCCCTGCTCCTGCAAACAGTTATACATTATCCGTTGGTTTCAAAGGGACCACTCATGTAAAGTCAGGCAAGCATTTGCAGTTTGGCATCAACACTTCCGGCCTTTTGAATGCTTTAGGCCCTAATTCCACAAATTTCAGTGGGCCCAGTAATGTGCTTAAAGTGCCATCTGTGTGGACGTGTTTGCAGGCTCAAGGCCTAACTGTGCAGCCTTAACATATGTTGTTTTTTCACATACATTTTAAAATCTATTTCTTTGAATCGCACTTAGAAAATCCACACTTGGGGACTGTTTCAGCAAAACACCCCCAAGAGGCAAAATAGGATGCCACACTGTAACAGACGCCTAGGGCTGCTAACATTGGAGTGCAAAAATAGGGGGCAGTTTTCTTAGTACTCCTGCCCTACCCCTCCTCCAGGGTATTATATTCACTGGCATCATCATTCGTAGCAATAATACGCAGTACTCACCTGCATTTACAGGGCATTTCTTGCTGCTTTTTGCAGCACACGGCAACTCCTGATCTTGCTGTACAGAGATGCAGAGACAAGGGACGACCCTTGTCATGAGGGGCTGCTGGCCAGCCTAAAGCCCGTGTTTGGAACAGCCTCAGCTTTGCATGCCTGGGACCTGGCTTTCCCCACGCCCAACGCTGGGGGACGTGATTGACTGGATAACCCCTGCTTGGCTGGGGGTCATGAATTCCTGCGAGGGATGGGGCGGCCGGATTCAAGCGGGGCTGCAGGGGAAAACGGAAGTGCTGCGTCTGCCCAGCCCGCAAGAAAGGGGAAGCGCTTCCACTCTCGGAGGCAGCAGCCCCGCTGCCCTGTTCGCTTGGAATTCTGGGAGTTGTAGTCCGAAGGGGGATGTGCGCGAGCGGGCGGAAAGAACGGGCGCGGCTCCTGGGCGCGGAGGAGTCTGGGAGTTGTAGTCCGCGCAGGGCAGGCATCTAGAGGAACTACGTGTCCCATGGTGCTTCTGGGCGGCGGCGCCTGCGCGGTGCTGCCGAGGAGTAGTAAACATGGCGGCGGGGGCGCTGCGCTCTCCTCCGGGGTGAAGCTCTCCGCGGTCCCTGCTCCTCAGTGCGGCGGCGATGTCGGAGCCGGGGCACCTGGGGGTGAAGCGGGCCGAGTCGGCGCGGCTGCGGCGGGCCGAGCAGCTGCGGCGCTGGAAGGGCTCGCTGACCGAGCTGGAGCCGGTAGGCGCCGGTGGGCGCCCGTGGGCCGGACCGGCGGCGGGGGGCCCCGCGTCCGCTTCGAGAGGGCGCCGTGTGTCCTGGCCGCTGCTCCAGCGGGGACGCCGAGGAGGTGAAGCGCCTGCTGGCCCGCGGCGCCCGCATCAATACGGCCAACGGACGGGCTGACAGCGCGTGCACCAGGTACCGGGACCGCCCCCTCCCCGCGCCCGGCCTGCACCACCCCACCCGGCCGCGGACACGGTCCGGACTGCCGCCTGGGAACTGGCCCCCCTCCCCGCGCCCCGGCCTGACACCGCCCCCCTCCCCCGGCCCGGACACCCGTCCGGACTGCCCCCCCGGGGCCGGACCCCCTCCCCGCGCCCGGCCCGGACACCAACTCCCCGGCCCGGACACCGGTCTGGACTGCTCCCTTGGACCCAGTCCCCCGCGCCCGATCCCCCATGAAACTGACACCCTGGCAGCGGACCCCCATTCCCGTGGGAGAACCTGTCTCCGGGACTCCCATGGGACTGACATTAGCGAGACCTTCTCTCCCTGGGCTGTCACCATACCCCTCCTGGGGGCTGGGACCCCTCGGATCTCTCCTGGGACTGGCACTTCCAGGGGGCCTTTCCTCTGCACCTTCACCCCTTGAATGATTCTTCCTCTGGGATTGGAACCCCCAGGGGCCTGTCTTTCCCAGACTGTTCTGGACTTGCCCCTATGGGGCCACCCCACACTGATTTCCCCACCCATCCCCAGGGCTGTCACCTCCTTCCCTGGTAGGTGGTCTGTTCCACTCCCTAGGGACCAGGACTTCTTGGGCTTGATGCCCACTTTCGTGTGGCTGACTCCTGGGGGATAGACTGGTTATGCCCTGGTGTCTGAGAGGTAACTTCCCGACAAAGGCAAGGTAATTGCTACCTCCCAATCTCACAGACAGGGCTGTGAAGAACCAAGTACCTATGTCAAGTACGAGCTGTGGAGGTGGGAGGTAGTAAGGGTCAAGGGGTGCTGTCCCATCACCTTCCTGTGGTGGATACTTTCACCAGGTAATACACCTGGTAGCTCTTCTCCAGGTAATTGTATCTAAGGCCCCATCATCCCCTGAAACAAAATCTGCCCCATCAACTTCCCATGTCAAGTAATCTTTGCTGCGCTGCACAATGTACTAACCATCCTCCAGGCTGTTGACCAGACTAAAATAATCCTCTTCTTCTCTTCCCCCCACCTGGCCCCTTACAGTCCCACTCTGGAATAACTACTGATCACTGCCCAGTGCCATGTACAAAGAATCCTCCTCGCTCATCAAATGTCATTCTCCCCCAATTTAATGTTCTCCTTGCAGCAGGTTACACCCCTACCATGCCACTATTCACTCTCCATGCCTCATGCTACGTTGCCTTCCCTCCCCCAATAACAGCCACATGGGTTTTCTTTCCACCAGTAACAAATAATACTCACTCCCCAAGAACCCAGGAGGAGAAGAAAACAAGACTGTAGAGACTTGGCTCAGTCCACTGTCTTTTTCTCTTGGGTGGGGAGGGAGTCACTGAGGAGAATGAAAACGAAGCTTTCAAATATCTTGTCAATTTCTTGCAGGAGAGGGCAAGATCAGATTGGCCATTGTTACCTGCAGTGCCTGAATCTGATCTTAAGATGTTTAGGAACAAAGTGAAACAAACAAGGTTTTGGTGTGAGAGAGGTCCATTTTGCATATCTGTCTCTGTCAGTACCAACAGAAGGGACTCTGTAGCATCTAGTGCAATAACATACTATCTGCTGTGACTATTTTAAAAATCAGGCAGTTTGATTATTGTAAAATCTCACAAGGAAACGGAGTGGCTAAATGGGCCAAATAGAGTGCTGGTCTGGCTGTCCAGTGTTGCAGCAGAGAGAGAAATTGACAACTCAGATTTCTTGAAACTTTATATATAGAAACTGTTTCAGCTCTAGGACTGTGTTTTTCATGTCTAGAAATAACTACTGTACTTGGAAAACTTGGGGGTTGCCATTTTTGCAAGGTCAAAATGGGTTCTTGTCTGCCTCCTCATATCTACCATGTGGGAGTTGCCCTGATACTTGTGACTTCCAAATTTTTTTTTTCTTGGCAACCTTTGCAGAGACCACAAGGTGCCAGAGTCTCAGATAAGCAACATGGATTCTATTAATATAAATCCAAATGTACTGCAAACTACGCAAAAGTAACCTTAGAGGCTAGCCTTAAAATGTCAAAATCTTGGAAATTCAGAATCAAGCCCAATTCATCCCTTAGCTTACGCTGTGCCTATGTAATGCAGTGTGTTACACGATAACAGTGTATTAATGTCAGATCTGTGGTACCCTGGTACAACAGTGAGGCAGCTATATGTTTAAAATGACTGGCAAGGAGCTTAGCAGAGCATCTGAAATTACAGCTGGTTGCTTTTGTCAGTGAAGTCAGGTTTATTTTAAATTGTATTTAAAAGTTCTTGTGTCTTGCATTGGCTGCGACTTTGTAGACTAACTATCACTGCGTTAGATTTTTGTGGTCCAGTGATAAGACCTTGAAATTATGGTTTTATAAAGAATATGCTGACTATGGTGGCACAAAAAAGAAACAGTAGTTGAGTCATATAGTAGCCCCTGTCTTGGTTTGGTTAGTATTGTGAACTGAAATACATGGGACACTTAGCAACTCTGTTCAAGGAATGTGACCATTTCTGATCTGGATGTAGGCTGTGGTCTGCGTTCATATTTCCTCATGACCAAAGGTGACGTGGTTTGACACATCCTTATTAGCCCGTCTCCTCCTCTGGGCCAGTCTGATTGCTTGAGTTTACAGGTATTAAAGGAGTTTTTTAGCTATGGTATTGTGGAAAACACCAATTGACAATGTATTGAAAATCCACATTTTTCTGATAATGTTATTAAATAAGTTGTACCTCATAAGCTGTATAACATTTGTACTTCTACTTTAATTATCTTGGTGGTGATAATGGATAATCCCATGGACTCTAGCAACAACTGCAATGTAAGTAGTTATTGAAGAGTTTAGGGTGTAAAAAGTATTTGATAAAGGAAAATTGAATTAGTGGTGGATGTAGCATGGTAGAGTTGGAAGGAGAGGTTCTCTTGGAGTCCAAGATGGAATTGTTGCCACAGTTCGAGGAAATTATTATATCACCTTGCTGACGCTTGCAATGCAGACCTCCAGAAAAAGCTTGTAATTAAGCATATCACTACTTGTCCGAGTTTTCAGACATTGATGATAAATTCTTTCTACCATGAGATCAGATTTATTGAATGAGGGACCAGTGATCAGTAGACAGCACCCAAACTTCAATTTGCATATGGAAAGGTTTCTATCTTAGTCACTAACAAAGTGTTGGATAACACAGTGAAGAATAACATTTAGAGCTTGATATTGTAAATGGTTAACTCATCCATAAGAGTAGTTCTTAGACATGTGTAGTCTCATTTGCTTCACTTTGACTACTCACAAGTGTGAGGCTTAATTGTATGAGTAAAGATTTGCAGGAAGGGAGGTGATATTTTGATTGCTAATAAACTTTGCACTAGTTTCCCCCTCTCGTGTTAGAGTGTTGCAGTTTTTCACCGTGATGCCAGACTAAACATTCTTGTATATATTATGAATTCATGGAACGCTGTTTTTATATGATAAAGTTGATGCTGACTGATAAATTTGTCAGGTGCAACATCTTTTACATCAAATGACAATGCATGTATAACCGTAATATATCTGAAAATCTGAGTGATGGTGTTTTGGTATTGAGTGTATGGGACACAGGATGTTTTCTTTCCTATTTGGAAGATGACACTCTGGATAGTGTGAAGCCATCCCTCAAAGCCAAAGTAAGTTGAAGGTCCTGACAAACAGCTAGTGTGTTGACAAAAGCTGCAACAAATAGAATATAATCCAATCTGAATATTTCTGAAATACGGTTATTTTTATTGGCATTAAACACATATTTTGGGGAGAGATTTAGGGCAGACGGTATAGGGTGAACGATGTGTATGTACACTTGTAAAACCAAATGGCTCCATAAAGAGGACAGGGGTTCTGCTTTTTTGCTGGGGTGGTTGGTAGGAAATGTTTTCTTTTCCATTAAGGCAAGTACGTTTAGGCAAACGAGGTACTTGTGTTCAAGGAGTTAAAATGTTACTTTCGGTACAAGCAGAGGTTTGTCTAGCTCAGCAGTTCTCAAACGTTAGTAACCTGAAGACCCCCCATTTTAAAATTTTTCGCGGCGCTTCAAGCTGGCTTCTGATTTTTTTCCCTGGGGTGCTCAACTTCTGCTCAGCCCCAGGCCCCACCCCGTCTCCACCTCTTGCCCCAAGGCCCCACCTCGTCCTGCCCCTAACTCAACCCCTGCCCCTCCTCTTTCCCGCCTCTTTCCTCCCCCTGAGCATGCCCCATCCCCTCTCCTCCCCCTCCCTCCCAGTGCTTCCTGCACACTGCTGAACAGCTGTTCCGCAGTGTGCAGGAGGCACTGGGAGGGAGGGGAGGAGTTGCAGTGGGGTCAGTGGCCTCGGACATGACTCACGGACCCCCAGGGATTTGTGGACTCCAGTTTGAGAACCACTGGTAGCTCACTGGTTTACGCAAATTAAGAATGTGAGTTTCAACTTCCTGCTATTTCATTCTTGCGTGATTTTACATCTTCATATATAAAATGTTGCACAAAATAATATTGGTTTAGTTTCGCTGGAAGCACTCAATGGCTTCACACATTTTATTGCTTTCATACAGGGTAAATTGCATCTTGCACTTTTCAATTTGGATAGCCATAGCTATTGGTCTCTTCTTCCATAAATGTTTCATCCAGTTTTGTTAAGAAAAAATATATATGTACTTCGGGAGACCTACTCTTTGCTATATAACTGTGAACCTGTATTTTGAAAATGACCTTTGAAATTACAAGAGGCATTACAGAGCCTCCAGCTGGCAGTGGCTATCTTTCTGAGAAGTGTCATGTGTGGTATGTGAGCCTGATCTGATCTCAGATATGTATGGTGTAACTCAAACTAGACTTCAGTTGAAGTTGTGCACTTCGCCCAGTGACCGTAAGACTGTTTCTGGGTTAGCATCAGCCAGACTCACCGTGTAAACCTTCAGTAGCTTTACATGTGTTCAATATAAAAATTCTTGCTTTGTTCCTTTTTAGTATTTTTAAGCAGGATGGAAAGTAGTTTAGTATCTCTGATATAATGTGTGGAAACAGTTGGTGTCATTAACTTACTCATCAGCAAAACCTCCATTTCAGCTGGAAAATTAGAAATACCAATTTCAGTTAGACCTTATTTTCAAATAGTTTAGGCATGCTGTGAAGCAGGACTCAAAACTATTTGTGGTGGGTGGGAGGTGGGACTCAGCAATCAATTTCTGCAAAACTTTAAACTTTCTTTAAAAAACAGTGTTTCTAGTTCTCCTTGTTGTGAAGACAACTTTCTGACCGTAGACACCATTGTGTGGTTTTGAGTCTTGTAGGCACCTCCAGTGCCTGTGCTGATCTTCTTCAGAACTTAGCCAAGCAGCAGCAGAGTGAAATTAAGACTTGTAGTGCTTTCATTGCTGCCGTTCAGAACCCTGAGGGCATTAGTGGAACTAGTTTTGGGCCGGCTTTATGCTACAGCTGTTTAGGAGAACTCTGAGTAGCTGCAGGCACTAGCACTGTTCATGAAGGGAGTGCAGTTCAAAGGGGAGCCCAAAAATTCGAGATGAACGGGAAGGTAGTGTAATGAAGACACCTCCCCATTCTCACAGCAGCCAGGAGGGGCTCTCAGGGGGAGGTATGTATGAAGTGGTGAAGGGTATATTTGGCAGAGGGTATGGCTACACTTGCAGCTGTACAGCGCTGGGAGTTACAGCTGTCTTTGTACAGCTGTGTAGGGAAAGCGCTGCAGTGTGGCCACATTTGCAGCATTTGCAGCGCTGTTGGGAGTGGTGCATTATGGGCAGCTATCCCACAGAGCACCTCATCCCATTTTGGCACCGTGGGTTGTGGAGGGGACGGAAGGCTGCGGTTCATTCGAGTCCTGTTCCAAGCCCTGTATGCATCGCTTTCACGTGCCCGCGTCACTGTTTTTCGTCACGTTTGGCGCATTGTGACTCTCCCACGGTTTCTGTGCAACGCGATTTCTGGTGGTGGGCCGAGTGCTGAGGAATTGCTGATGAGTCTCGCCAGCACATCAGTTTGGCAGTTGAGCTATTCCTTCAGCTCCAAAGTGACGTAAGGGGTCCAACGATGATATCGGAGTCGCCTGACGATTATGACACTAAATTGCTTGTTGGCTTATGGAGTGCTCCAGCCTAGGACGCTGCTTTTGGCTCGGGACAAGCACTGAGGGTGGGATCACATCGTCATGGAGTCTGGGTATGCAGTGGCTGCAGAACTTTTTGGATGAGAAAAAGCCACTTTCATGGGACTGTGTGGCTTGAGCTTGCCCACCCTGCGGCGCAAGGACACGAGTTGGAGCTCGCTGCCAGTGGAGAGCGAGTGACTATTGCATCTGGAAGCTGGCAACTCAGACAGCTACGATCGGTCGTGGCAGTTGGAGTGGGAAGTTGACGTGGTGGTAATGTTTAACAAGTTTGCAGGCATTAATCGCATCCTGCTAAGAAGAACTGACTTCTAGGGGACGTGCAGGAATTATGGATGGCTTTTGCACAATAGGGGTTTCCACTAACGTGGGGGCGATGATGGGACGCATATTCCTATTCTAGCGCCACCGCACTAGATCTGGTCACATTAATCGGAAGGGTACTTCCTATGGTCTCCATGCGCCTTGTGGATCAGCGTGGGGTTTCATTGACTTATAACAGGCTGGCCTGGAAAGTGCATGTGCAGCATCTTTCAAGAACAGTGGGCCTGTTCAGGAGATGCAGGCTGGGACTTTTTTCCCAGACCAGAAGTATGTAGGGGATGTCGAATGCCCATTGGATCCTTGAGACCACTACCCGTTAATGTCTTGGTTCATGAAACGTATCGGAAGTTGACAGGAGCAAGGACTGGTCACTACAGGCTGAGCCGTGCCGAAGGATGTGGACTGTGCTTTGGCTGTTTAAAAGGCGCTGTGCGATCTCTGTAGGAAGCTAGACTTGGGGAAGCAGCATCCCTGTGGTTTATCGTGCGTACCCTCATATATTTGTGAAGGGAGGGTGAAACATTCGTCAGAATGGACCTCTGAGGTTCAACGCCTGGAGGCTGAATTGCACAGTCAGGGTACTAGAGAGGCCAGCACGGGCTGCGAATTAGAGATGCCTCGAGAGAAATTGAGGCTGAAACAACAGTAACGTTTGGTGCCTTGCACGGGATGAAATGGCAGTGGTTACTGTTGAGGATCTGTTTCTAAAATGATTTGCACGATGCTGTTTTCCTGGGCGTACGGTTCTTCATTTCTGCAATTAAGATGTTTTCAAAGCCAGATCTTCTTGAAAAGAATACTTTCTTGAAACACACACATTTTGGGAACCTAAAGGGCTGTGGGGGTGGGGTGGTGAACTGTCGTACGGTTTGAATTGTCTGTCTGGGTGTGTCATGCTGCTGCTTCACAGTGAGCTATACTGATGGTGTATGGGGGGTTGAGTGCAGAGGGTAAGGGTCATAGTTTCAGGGCTGGTTGGAATACAGGTGTTGGGGGAAGTGGTGGTGGTAGAACTTGGATGCTGGGGAAGGAGTTTTGGAGTTGACGTGGGGCAACAAAGGAAGAGCTTTGGGCGGTGGCGGGCGGTAGTGCTTGCGTGGCTACAATATGTAGGTCACTTGGCGCGTCAGATGTTATCAGCTGCTTGTGTTTCTAGCCGTTGCATTTCTCTGGCGATCCGCTTTTCCCTTTCCCTCCAGCCTGCAGTCTTTCTCAATCGCGTTTTTTACTTCTCTGGCAGAGTGATCCTAATGCTTTCAGCATGTCTTCTTTGCGTTTTTCCGGCTTCTTCCTGGGTTTTGTAGCCTTGAGCAGTCAGTGATACGGGCAGTCGAGTCAGTCAAGGACACTTTTTCGAAGGCAATGGCAACCGTAACAGAGGCGCATTGTTTTAATCTCAGCCAACAGTTATCCCACAGTGAGGAGGTTTACGTCTTCACTTACATACTTTTCCCATACCATGCAGGCGCCATCCACAGGAGCCACAAAAATGTGTAAGGGGCTGATTGCTTCAGGATGTGCAGGGTTTCTGTGCGTTGGGAACGCAACTGCTGCAGGGGGATGTACATGAACAGTCCAATTCATTTCACCAGAGTTATCCGAAAGTTATCGCCTGCGGTCCCACCTTGGGAAGAGCGAGGGTCTCTACAGCATGCGTAATCCGCCCTGGCTCCGGCAGCTTGCCTGTTGCGCAAATGGGCCCTCCCCCCGCCGCAGGTGCAGACGCGTAGCTGACTGGACAGACCACAGTTAGCTTCCCTGTAATGTGCGAAGCTGCATTAGCTCACACCGACTTTGAAGGATTACTGAGGTGCATTACTGCGCGTGAAGACCACATCATGGCTATTCCACATCTAGCGCTGCGCTCATCCCAACCTCCCCTCCTTCCGACTTTCATCTGAAATAAGCCACTACTTGAAGCTACTTTCGCTTCTTGTCCTCACAGTTACTGCTGATGGCGACTGGCTACCTTCCTGGCTGGCTTAGCAAGCTCCTGGCTGCTCCTCCTGACGCCGAAGTGTCCCCACTCCGACCTCCAACTCGCTCCCAATCGTTGGCTCCCTCTCCGTCTCTCCCCACCTCACCCCCTCCGCTTGAGTTCTCGTGGACGGTCCGCGGATAGTGGCGGTGATCACCTCAATATCGCGTTCGATCCTTGTAAAAACGGCAGTCGTGGGCAGCGCCGGAGCGGTTCCCTCCGGCTTTGCACAGGCATCTTCGCAGTCTTCTCACTTTAACCGGCACTGCACGCTCCCGGTCCATGGCCCCTTTCGCAGGGCCCCTTGATATTGCCTAAGGTATGTAGGGTAACGGGCTGGAGACGCAGCCTGGCTCGCACCTTCCTCACCCCAAACACGAGTGTCCCATACTCGTCATTGCCATGCTGGGGCTCGTTTGGCGGGTGGAGGCATGGTCACCTGCAAAGATTTTGATTGCACTCCACACCTGGCTGAGCAAACAGGAAGGGGATTTTTAAAATTCCTGGGGCATTTAAAGGGCGGGTCACCTGAGGGCAGGGCAGTAGAGTGCGAACTGATGAGCAGAGTGGCTGAACAGGCATTCTGGGATACCTCTGAATACCTCTGAAGGCCAGTTACAGCGCTTTTGGTGGCCACATTGGCGGAGCAGCGCTGCATCACCAGCGCTGCAATCGTTATACCCCAGGCAGAGCAGGAGTACAGCCAGCGCTGCAGCGAGGGAGATGCAGCGCTGTATGTGCCTGGCAAGTGTGAACGGTAAGTTGCAGCACTGTAAACCCACCACCAGCACTGCAACTCTCGAGTGTAGCCAAGCCCTAAGTATTCAGACATCATTTTTGCATGTTCTGCTTTGGCCTCTACATCTTTAAATTTAGTGTTGCCTGTACATCCAGCTTAATATCATTTAAGTATCACTGAAACGTACTCAATTCCTACAAGTCAGAGGACTGGTTTGCTAGTCAAGGTGAAACATACCTGTGCCATCACACCTGCACAAAGCCACTTCTCCAAACTGTGCTTCCAGAAATTTAAATTAAACAGTGCTGTACTGGTTGTACTCTACGTAATTATAACGTTGTTCATCAAATTTCTATTTGATAAATTGTTAAAAATATAACTTAGTACTAGAGCTGGTTGAATAGTAGGAAAGAAATGTCTTATATCATATCTTTTACTGCTGTTTCTCAAACAATATATTCTCAAACTACTGTTTGAGCAGCTGTGGGTGTAGCTGAATACCCCAGAGATGTATTGGTCAGACAAATTAATTGTACAAGGACTGCTGAAATGTGAAGAATAATCACTGAATACTTTGTGACCAGCCCAATTCACTCAATTGCTCTTGCTTTTGGAATACTTTTTTTCCTTTCTGCATTCACTCCACGTCGTCTTTTCTTTGCTATGTTAAATCAAGATCAGGTGGGTTTTTTTTTTTTTTTTTTTACAGAGCTGTCCTCAGTCCCTTAACACCTGCCTCCATACACCTGTCCATGTGCCCGCAAGTAGGCTTGGAAATTGTGCCTGGCACTGAATAAGTGGAGGACTAAAATTAACCACATACTGAAACCAAGCTGGGAACTACCTATCCAGGACAGTGTCCAGTGAGAAGCCAACACCCTTTCTCCCACATCTACTAGGGAGTTCCTACCAAGATGCTTTTCTTGGCCCTTCATCAGGGACAGCATATTTTATATCCTTCTCTAGGCTAGTAGGTGTTACATTTTGAAGCCAGCCCTCATACCTCTTATCCAGCTGCTAGAAGGTAGGAGACATCCTTTGTAGTCCCAATACATTCCACTCTGTTGCACCCCCAGTTTACTTGCTGGGAGGAAGATGGGCAGGGGTATCTCCATTCCTTCTCCAGCATACTGACACCAGTACTGGGGAAGGTCCATCTATGCTACTTCCTTTTCCAGCCTCCATTCAGCCCTCAGTAGGGCTGCTCAGAGCTTTCCCAAGCAGGAACAAAGTGAAATTGATGAGATTTTTTGTTAGTTTCACTGCTGTCCCCAGCTTTCTCAGTAGCAGCTCTGAAAACTGACAAGTAAATCCCTGTGCGGATACAAAATTTGTATCCATGTCGGATCTGCATGTGGATTTCTGCAGATATAAAGCAGACATCCGTGGATTTACAGGGTTCTACTGACTAGACTCTGGCCCCTTAAGTCTGTTGCTGCTTCAGAAAGCTTTGAGCAGTAGCAGTAATGCTGTCTGCAGATTTCAGAAGAGGAGCACTGTTTGTTTATACTTAAATGATGCTTGGAAATTTACTTTCACCACTATAAATTATTATTTTTTTAAATGAAAGCCTGGATTCTACAGGAAGCATTCTTTTTGCCTGTGGCAAATAAACCTTTAAGGTGCTGGGTGGGTGTAACAATACTGTGCCCTAATATGAAGACACATTGAAGGCCTTATGACCAACCTGCGTAAATACTGCTCCTTATGGCAGCAGGTGATACAGGAATCTTGCATAAAAACGTGTTGTGTGGTGCTTCTCACACTGAATACCTGGAATGCTCTGCTGATTTACAGACATGTCATAGCACTTCTGAAGTCTGAGCTGTAGGAACCAGTTGAAAGGTTAGGGATGATACTTAAATGCAGAGTTCTGTTGCTGTTAAAGCCTGAATGAGATTACAATACATTCTATAATATGAAATAGGCAGAAGTGTCTGTGGTAAACTTCCAAGACTAGGGTTCAGTTTATATTTTTAAGGGTAATGAAGAGGGCTAGGGACTCTTTTGAAAGTGCCGATTAGGTGGAGTGTGGCTCGTACGGCACTCACCGCAGGTCTCACATTGGCCATAACACATCGAGATCATCACTAACCACTAAAAAATGTAGCACTTCAACTTGATAAAAATAGTCGCATGATCTAGCTCTCCATTGAGGATTAGTGTATGAAGCAGGTCTGAAAAGCTGGTGTGGTAGAAGTATGTATACTAGAACAATTGTCAAAAAGCGAAACACCACGCAAATGAGTTTTTTGTTTGTTTGTTTTTTAATTACAGACTTTACAAGATAATTCTCTTCTGGGCTAGGGGTGAGAGGGTAGAGTTACACATGCTATAACTTATGCGGAAAACAGACTTTTTCAGAGGACTGGGGTACGGTGTAACTCAAAACAGAAATGGAGGACCCTTTCAGGAATATTTTGTTTTTCTCAAGAACAAAATCCTTCATGCAATGAATGAGGCTGCTTGGCCTAGCGGTGGTGATACAGCTTTAACATACTGAAGGAGCCAGTTCTGGGTTTGGAGTTAATTTCAAATGTTCCCTGAGGGTAGGCGTAGCAGGGGTACGCTAGGAGGTGCACCTTGCAATCTCCTTCCCTGGACTGCAAATTCACAGGAACCTGTATGAACTTTACAAATCCCAGAGCCATTGTTGTGGGACTCATTCTGTACCTTCAGCTTGAACCGGTGTACAGATAACCTGTCTAGCGGTAGCTCTGTGCAGACCCAGAGAGGGGCATTTGTAGGCTCTTAACTGATAACTAAAAAGCCTTGAAAATGGAGGGGAAGGGAGATTGCCCTGCCCCAAATCATCCCTGCTCCTACAACCATCAGTGTTTTTCAGAGCTTGGAGGTTTCCTAGGATACTTATTTTTACCCTTCCAGTACCCTGTAGAGGTTATGGATGCCTCAGTGTTCCTTCCTCCCTCTTTCTGTGCAACTCCTGAGAAGCACAGAAGGGCAGAATAGGAAGTCTGCTAATGCGCATCCGCTGGTGTGAAGTAGCAGCACTCCTTGTGTATAGTGGTTGCAGGGTTCTCCACTGCATGCCGATAGGCAAGTTGCTGTGGAAGGTGCTGGTTTTGTTGTGTTCCTGAGTTCATTGGACTGTGCTGAGCTTGGAGCACCTCTGGCTAGCCATCTTATTTTCCTCTGTCAAGAAGGGGGCGGGGTAGCTCAGTGGTTTGAGCATTGGCCTGCTAAACCCAGGGTTGTGAGTTCAATTCTTGAGGGGGCCACATAGGGATCTGGGGCAAAAATTAGTACTTGATCCTGCTAGTGAAGGCAGGGGGTTGGACTCAATGACCTTTCAAGATTCCTTCCAATTCTAGGAGATGGGTATATCTCCAGTTATGAAGAGCTTTTAAATGATAAAAATAACAACTCTAGTGTTCAAAACTTCAGCATTTGATCTTATGTTTTGTAATGTATGCAAGATTTACGAATGGATACTAATTGTGTTCTTTAGGGGGGAAAATCTTGTGCAGGGGCCTCTGGTTAGATTTAAATTTACTTCAAGTTTCAGGTGTTAAAACAGATGTTTGTAAGTTAAGTTCTGAAATATTTTACACCCAGCCCTAAAAATTCAAGAGTCATTTCAACTCCTTGGTCACAGAGTGGACTTATTTGAAACTATGTAGAAACCTAAATCTTTACCCTAAAAGCAAATGGTGGAACTTTGGTCTTGGTACTCACTTTGTTTTCACTCCTAACAAAGGGATTTAAATCCTGCTGTAACTGGAAAAATGGAACCTCACCCCTAACTTTGAGTTTCGCTCCCAACATTTCCACAATACAATAAGCTGACCTGCCAGAGGGACACTAGAACAACATTGGCTTTGCTTTTCCAGCATTCAGCCTTAGTCATAAATCTTTGTGAAATGTACAGAATGTGGAATGACCACCTGCCATTAGCCTTTTCTGTGTCATTGCCTTTTCAGGCTAAAACTAAACCTGGCCCCACTCTGATACTTTGAGCTGCAAAGTTGATCTGACATTGCAGTCGCTCAACATCCATTTCCAGACTGTCTGAAGCTGCCTCCTATTTATAATTTGTTGTTAGCTGCTGCTTTCCATGCTGTTAGTGTTGCTTCTCTGCAAAGTTCAGTTTGGTCTGGAAAGGGGTGACTTCAGAAATCTAAGGTGTGGGCTAAATACCATTGTACAGTTGAACAATCGGTGATTTTAAATCTGCCTTAGTTAAACTGGTGTAACTTTGTGCATGGGCACTCTGTTGGTTTACATCTGTGTAGTTTGTGTCATACAAGCGCAAGCTAAACTGATATAAATCAAGTTTAAGCCAACGGAGTGGCCCCCCCCCACAAGGTTTCACAAGTGAAACTAAAATGATTGAAAATTAAACTGATGCAATCCCTGTGTGTAAACAAGTTTAAGAATCTCAGACATAATAAAAGGTATTTCTCATCTTGCTTGGTCAAGATTAGAATGTATGCAAGGGTTGGTTAGTCTGTCCCAATCAGAGGTTGTAGGGGATTTCATCATGTGTTCACTGTCCACATAGCTGCTAATAGGTGCACTCAATTGTCTGACATTTAAATTAATGTCTGTGTAGGAGCTGGTACGTTGACTAATAGCTTGCATTTTCTCCTTTGGTGGAATATTGTGTAGTTGAGAGTGAACTTAGCCCTTCCAGTCTATTTTGTGCTATCTTAAGTCTTCCTTGGGGCTTGTTTAAGTAAGTTGTACTATTAAGCTGTATCAGTATCGTTAAAGCAACACAAGCCCCACTGTGGATGCATACCACATTCTTGGGGAGATGTTGTAGCTGCATTAAGGCTCCCAGCATCCCAAGCTGAGGATGTGCAGCTATTCTTCTACTTAACCACTGAGCTAGCTTTTAGAGGGGTCTGTGAATCCAGCATCATGAACTAGCTCTATAGGAGGAGGGGCTCATCTTCATACCAACATCAAATTAGCCCTGCAATAATTTTAAAATAATGATACTTAGCTCTGTACATCTCAAAGCCCCTCCAAGCCGGTTACAAACCAAGAATCTAGTGCATGCAAAACATGTCCAGGATTTGAAATCCAGAAAAAAAAAATGACAATTGAAGAAATATTATCCCTGATCATTTCTTTCAGGGCTCAGGAATAAATGATTTGATTTGTCTGATCAGCAACATTCTGTCATCATCTTCCTCCTTTGTAGACCTCGCATTTTAGCAGATTGATGGAATTTTCCAGAGCAATACAAGGCAATGTAGAAAGTAATATGTACAAATAACACTTCAGTAGCCTAAATACATGAAAAGCACTGGAGTAGGAAGTCCTCTCTCCTCTCACTCTACTGAACACAATGCCCTCCCACGGGGTGCTAGGTGATGGTTTTGCTGCTTGTGAAGCTTCTGTCAGATACAACATAAAGACAAAGCCCTGAATATTGCAATCTTGAAATGTCAGTGAATCTCTTCATAAAAGGGGGGTGTTGTGTCCAAATCTCAGTTTAGATGATTGGACTCTGCTTCCTCCCCTTCTCTCTCTGCGCCCCCCTCCTCCCCCATTCACTTGCAGCTCCACAGTTGCAAGGTTGCTGTGGCCTTTTAGATAATTGTCCTGTTTCACTGCAGTGGTAACTGCACTTCAGTCGTGAGTAAACTGATCCTTTTTCCTGCCTGGCTGAATTCACAAAAACTGTTGTTGGTTGAGCACTTTGGGGGCTTAGCTAGAAGGCGCTAGACAAGTACGTTGCAGTTACTATATGCCCTGCATTTCTCTCCTTGCCTTCTTGTTTCCTGAGCTTGCTCTTTCTCTCGCGCTGCCAGAATGACCCAATTAGATACTCCAGTGGTCAGGTAATGCTAATGCTCTACTGGAAGAATGACTGAATGATACTGCCAGCTAGATGCTTTAGAGCTACCTTGCCAGCCCTGCAAAGGCAGCAGCCTTGCCTCTGAGTCATCATAGGCACTCTTTCTGCATGTGTGTGCCTGAGTGGTCTCACTTGGAGATGGTATAGAGAAACGTGCTCTCTGCCCTTTCCATAGAAAATCTCGTGTCACAAACAGCCGCACGTGTCCTCGTGACCACCAGGGCAGGTGAACGTCATTCCTCTTTACTTGGGCTTCTCTATGATTGCAGTTTGCTCAGAAAGCAGTCTCACCTTTGCTTGCTGGCTTAGCTAGCGTGATCATTTTACACCTGCATTGGGTTCTTTGTTGACTCACAAAGTTGACTCACTGTTGATCCTAAAGCCCTTGTCTGTGTTTGAAATATCCTCCCTGAGCATTTTTCTCATGGGCATTTCTACCCAAATACCACCTCTGTGAAAGCTCCCCACCATCTCATCATAACTGGTAGACAATCTTGCCTTTGCCCTGGTTGACCCTAGGTATGGAATTTCCTTCCCATTTTCTCTCTGTAAGCCACACAGTCCACATCCTCCCAAACCTGTATTCCACATGATTGTAAGTAACCACTGGTAGTTCCATGTTTGTTTTGATGAAAATTCAAAGAAAATGGTCTCTGATTTTTACTTAACAGTTTGCTGTTGATCTCTCCCAGTGGATTGGATGGGTCGGCTTAGGGTGATCAGAGAGCAACTGAAAAAATGGGATGGGGTGGGGAATAATAGGCTCCTATATAAGAAGTCCCAAAAAAGTGACTGTCCCTTTAAAAACGGGACATCTGGTCACCCTATGTAGGCTTTATAAATGTAACTCTATTAAATGAGTTCATTGTGGTGCTGGGTAGACCAAGAGTTGCCAACTTTGTACACAAACCCGAATACCCATGCCCCGTCCCTTCTCTGAGGCTCCACCCATGGCCTGCCCTGCCCCTTCTCTGAGGATCTCCCCCACTCGCTCCATCCCCCCTCCCTGTGGCAGGGGATTTGGGTGCGGGGGGAGGGAGTGAGGGCTCCAGCTGGGGATGAGAGGTTTGGGTATGGGAGGGGACTCTGGGTTGGGCAGGGGGTTGGGGTGCAGGGTCCCACCAGCGCTTACTGCAGCTCTGAGGAAGCAGCTGCCAGGTCCTTGCAGACTCTAGGTGTGTTGGCGGCCAGGCGGCTCTGTGGTGTGCGCTGCCTTCGTGCCCACAGGTGCCTCCCCTGACAGCTGCCATTGGTTGGTTCCTGGCCAATGAGAGCTGCAGAACCTCCACTCAGGGTGGGAGCAGTGTGCAGAGCCTCCCTGGCCACCCATGTGCCTAAGGGCCACAGGAATCAGACGGCTGCTTCTGGGAGCACCAGGATCTCACTGTGCTGCCAACTGGAGTTTTAACATCCTGCTGACCGGGGCTACCAGGGTCCCTTTTCAACCGGGCATTCCAGTCGAAAACCGGATGCCTGGCAACTCTTGTGCTACTTCTTATTCCAGGTGTATGAGTTTAAAGTTCAGAGCATATTGCAAGACTTTAGATCCCAAGTCAATAGTGGCTATAGAAATACCGACAGGTATGCCTAAATTTTATGTATTCTACTATGGCCATTTCAAGCCCTATTGGGTTGTCTTCAATAGACAAACCGATCAGTGCCATGGGGTCCAATTTAACTTGGAAACTTGTTAATCCTTAAGAAAACTGCTTCAAGGGAACAAAGAGTGGACTTTATCTGCAGTAGCTGAGAATAAATCCATATATGCTGACACACTGTTGCTAGACTTCTGTAAATTGTGCTGTTTATAAAAATTCTCTTTCCGCTGTTGCCTTTTACAAAATCTCCTGCTACTTAAGGGAAATGGGCTGGTCTCTTAATGTCATTTGTTCCCAAAGCTAATCTTATTAAACAGCAATATTGTAGTGGTAAAGCCATATGCATTGTATAGCTCAGCTTGTTCTAACTGTGGAAAATCCAATGTTGCAGCAGGATGTCTGTTTTGATCTTGGGAACAAAGGTGTCCCTTTCAAAAGTTTATTTTAAATACAAATTTTAATCTAGGTTCTTAGAATAATGCAAGCAGTTGTGATTCCAAAAACATGATCAATGAATGTGGCAGTTCCTACTTCATCTACTATCTTTCACTTTCACATGATTTGCAATTTTGCCATCTTAAACTTCAATCTAGTCTTGAAGATATTGCAAAATTCTGTCATTGTTACCTGTATATCAAAACCTACTTTTTCCTCTCTTTATCTTTACTGCAACAACGCTTGGTCATATATTGCTTCGATTGCTGTACCGTCTTTTTCCCTCCTCCAGCCTAGCCAAAGCACTGCATCTCAAGTCATTATTCCTGTTGATCACGCCCTCGCCCTCCCTTGAATCCTTACCCTTGTTTTCTTTGTACTATACAATTCAGGACCGTACGTCTCTCTCTTAGGTTTACCCACCTACATTGCTCAGGGATGTGAAAAATCTACCCTGGAATTCTTCCATCAATCTGTCTACCAGCGATGGGAAAACCCTTTTTGTTGCTATAATGCGTGTCCACGCAAGCACTACAGCAATGCAGATGCAGCACTGCAACTGTGCTATGTAGTGGTTTAAGTGCAGGCATAGCCTTAGTTCCCTTTCTTGCTCCCTTCACTTTCCCTGCCCATACCTGCTCTCCTTCTAATCCAGTCACTTTGCAAGTGTCCTATTTCCTCCCAATTTCTCCTTCGTTTGTTTTCATCTATTACCTCCCCACTCTCTGACCTCTTGTCCTTCCAATGCATTGTCTGTTTCATGTCTAGTGTCTGAGATTATAATGGCTTAGTCTGTTTTGTAAAGAACAGTAAATATTTGTGGTGCCACATAAATCATGGCTGATACTGTTATGGCTTGCAGGGGGAAAAGCTTCTAGAATAGAATGCTTTTAATTCTTGCCCCTGCAGATAATGTTCAAACTGTCCTGCCGTTATACAGTGCACTGTCAGCTCTATTGCAGTGCTTGCTGTCAGTCAGACAACGTGAGAGGTGACAGAGTTAGGCCAGTACACCACAGTGGGAAGATGAAGGGATGCAGAAGTGATAAACAGAAATGATTCCACAGGTCACATTGGGGAAATGGTGTACAATCCATTCAAACTCCGGAGGGCTCTTCAGGGACCAAGGGCTGCCAGTAAGACACTAGGTTGGAACAGGTATTCTGTTGTTTCTCCCTTCTTCTTAGAGACCTGAAATTCTGCATTTCTACTGGGAATAAAACTGCAATTTGTAACAGCAAATCTAATTCTGCATTACTTTGTACACAGAAGATTACTATTCCTGATTATTAGCATTTAAAGGGACTCTTCATTAAGACTAATGAGGAAAGTTTACACCTTAGTACTGTTCAGCTTTCAAGCTGAGATTCAGCTGTATGACCTTGCCTTGGTTATAATGTCATCCAGGGTGTTAAAATTGGAAAGGCTAGAAACTGCTTAAATCTCAAGCTGGAGAAAACTGCAAAATCCTTAACACCCTTAACTATACAGTTCTCTCCAGGCTTCTGTGAATTATTTATTCAAACAATTTGAGTATTGAAGAACAAACAGAATTATTCCTACAGAATGGATTTCCTGTGCTACTTCACTGCTAATGGGAATTTCCTTTTTTAAACAGTGGTGGTAAATATTTCCCATTTGTCATTCGACGAAGGATTCAGTAGCAGATTTTGAAGCTGCGGCTCTCAGATTGCCAAAGGAGCCTATAAAATGAACCACTTAGTATGCTCTGTCCATGACCTCTAAGTTATTTTATTTTTCATTTGGGTATAATAATTCTCAAATTCCTTCCTTCTACTTCATAAGAGATCTTTCAACACACTACCTCCTCTAATATCCCAGTCCTCAATACATGATTCTTAATGTCTTTTCCTGGGGTCTGCAAGGAAAGGCTTCATGAACCACTGATAGTCCACAGATGGCAGTATGGGAGAGATGCACTTGGAAAATTATCTGTTAATTTCTGTTTATTTCATATTTTAGTTTGAAGAAGGCTTATTTTAAAAAAAAAAATTACAAAACTTCCTTTCTCTATATTTAGGCATGGTCAAATTAGCTTTTTGTTTTTTGCAACTTTGATGGATCACAGCTGTTTATTTTAAAGCACTTTTTAATTTTTATCAATTTATATTTTCAGAGCTGTGGGAAATTATAGGAGGATCAGACAGTGCGGTCAGGCAGTAATTATTTAATGACAGTAGATGCTGAGATTCAAAAAGTTAAAACTTTATGACATTAAAACACAAATTGTCAACATCACATGTCAAAATATACAAAGTAAATATCCTGAAATTAAACTCTTAAGTTCTCAAGCAGCATTTTTGCTACTTTGGTATCCATAAATTTCACTTATCGGTTGATGTATTTGCCGGTTTGTGTGCGCGTGGTGTACAAATCTAATTCTTCCAAGCCTATCTATATTCAAGAGAAGTGTTTAGTAGCCCTAATAGGGTAGAGAGCATCCTGTTATGATTAAGGGCAGCATAATGTGAGCTCTGAGCAGAAGCATGATTGACACCTCTTAAATTGCATCAAATGCCTGTGCCAATTCTATATTGTTCTTTAAAAATAACTTACTAAACATAGTAAGTGGAAACACCATTTATCAGGGGACTGACAGCAGACTCCTACGCTTGCTCTTTTCCTCATTCATTAGTCTAAGAACTTAGTGCTGGCCACATTCTGGATTTATAAGCTGTTTGTAAACAACTCCAATCTTTTTGCTCATCTCCAGAAAATATACAACTTCTCTCTGTTTGGGGAAGAAACCCTGTCAAATTATTTTTAAAGTGTCAAAGGGAATGCTTCCTCACAGGTTGAAACCTCTGTCAATATGAAGGGAACTTGCCCTGCAGCTGTAAACTCTAGCTACTGCATTTTGCAATGGCAATGCATACACCTATTCCTGCTCAGTAGGAAACTCAGGGCCAGTCTCCACTACCATGCTACATCGTGATGCATCTTAGCAGAAAAAAATTATGTATCTAGCTGGAAAGGTTCCACTCTGCTATTTGCCACGTTACTGCGCTTGTAAAGTTGGAGCTAGAACAGGGGTGAAATTAACACAGGATTTACTGATATGGGGGCCGGCTCCAGCCCCTGGAAGGGGCGGGGCCTCGGGCAGAAGGAGTGGTGCTGAGGGGCTCAGCATCCCGCAGCCAGATTATCTGCGCTGCCTTGCCTGCGGCGTCTGGGGCACCAATGGTGATTTAAAGGGAGCGGCCAGAGCCATGGGCCCTTTTAAATCACCAGCCTCGGGGCAGCTGCTCCTTTTGCCCCCCCCATCAGTGGCCAGGGTGGGAGGAAAGGGCAAAAGGGGCAGCGACACTTTAAGTAGGGTCCTTTGCTGCGGCAGCGCTTTAATGTTGCTGGCCCTTTTTACCCCCCCCCCCCCCCCCCGTCAGCAGTCCTGCTGCATATGGGCCAGTACTGGTGGCCACTTTTTACTCGTGCGCAGTACTGGCCTACTTTCACCCCTAAGCTCAATTACTTGGCCTATGTTTATTGGGGGGAGGGAGGGGTGAAGGCACAAAGCTAAAACATTGTAGGGGGTTGTTAGCATGACATCTTTTTTTGGTAGGAGATGCAAAATTGGCTGAAAGCATAGAATATTTGTGTTGGATTGATCTTTCAGACTCCAGTTTATTCAGACATGAATAATTGTGGATCCAGCCACACTGTACTACTAACTTAAACTCCTTCAGGAACTACTGTCAATGGTTATGGCCCTTTACAATTGATGCCATTTACTTCTAGAGGTAAGAACACAAGGGTCACTTACTAGACTCCATTTGCTAGTTACAAACACTGAATGTAGCTAAATCTTCCTTCAGTCTTCTATCCCTGACCTAATGCACAATAGGCAGAACTTTTTTCTGTTATGAAATCTGAAGTTACCTAGTCCAGGGGCTGAAAATTACAGTAGTTTGAGAGTCAGGATTTTCTACATTCAGTCCCAGCTGTGTGGCAAAAAGAACTAGTAGGTCAAGTGATGTGTTTATGGTGTCTAACCTACTGAACCATTGGAGTTGTCAGCTTTCTAGTGACAGAAAGGCTTTATTTTTTAGCTCTGGCAGCTCAAGAGATACTGAACTAATTCCAGGATGCTTTCAGATGGTATAAAGCATTGGCTTCTAATGATCATTTCAATACTGGGTACTAAAATCATGTTGGAATTTGGGGCAGGGGAGGCAAGGCAGAAGGAAGGGAGTAAAGCGTGACAGACACTTTACTAGGTATGCATTCTGGGCAGTGAGAGTTGTCAAAACACTAATTCTGGTCAGCGATTAGGAATGGAAGAAAGCTGATTCGAGTCTGTGTGGATCATTGTATGCATGTAAATCAATCCTTCATTCACTGAGTGAAGGAATAACTTAAACTGGTATTGTTCTATTTACGGAAGACGCACTACTGTAACATCAGCCCATAATAAAGGCCTTTAATATTAGTGTATGCATAGAAGTACTTTGCATAATTGGCAAAGATCATTCGTGCATGTTCATCAAAATGATAATTGCCTGCAGATCTAATGAGGGGGTAGCTGTCTGCAGTGGTGATTGGTACATACATATGAATGTTTGCCGGTCCTATAGCAAAGGCAGAGGCTATTACCTTACTTCCCTAGGCCTAGCTTAGCAAACTTTTGGCTTGACTAAATTTAGGGGCTACATGTCAGTCTGATCTTGCTTTCTTTATATGGATGGCACCTGTTACTTACCAAGTGCGATTGTATTGCAGAGTACTAACATGCCAAGGGATAACCAGATGAAAGGAGGTAATACAGAAACTATTGGTGAAGGGAAGCATGCCACTGGAGAACTGTACTGCAATTTTGTATATATTCATAGCACCTTTCATCCATGGATTTTAAGGAATTCTACAAGCATTTAATTACTTCACGGAAGTGAATGTGGCTTATTTATCCTCATTTTAAGAGGAGGTAGATTTAAGTAACGGGTTGAAGTGAGTTGCCCAAGAACACGTGAAGACAATAGCATGGCCATGGGGAGAATCCAGAATTGGACTCCAAGTCTTGTGCTTAAACCAATGAGTTTATATTACTGAAATCTTTTTCACTGTCTGCTACCTTCTTGCCCTTTCTTTCAGCCCTACAGGGTTTTATCAACTGTCTTCTGATTTATAACAGCTTCTGTGTTTTCAGGGGAATTGTCTTACATTCTGTTAACTGGCCTTGATACTGCTGTGGACTTTAAGGTTTTAATTTTTTTTTTTGACAGTAAAAGGTGACAGCAGTCTGTAAATCTTCAGCCAGATTAGAAAGATTACTTTCTCTTGGTGAGAATGATGCAACGAATATCAAAGCATGAGGCGACACAGCCACGTGAGTGGTGCTTAGAAATCAGTGTTGCCTTCATTTTTAGTATGCTCGACATGAGTTTCTCTTGATTTAGTTATAATATAAGAATTCTGAAACAGTTATGGCCTGCATGAGGGATTTCAAAGGGTAATGGAAATGGATTTTAAAAGTAGATTCCTGGCAGGGAAGTGCCTACCGTGGTATTCCCATTGAGTATACTGATATTTTAGCAAGGGTAGGTTGGAAGTGTGTGGGGAAAGCCCTGCTCCTCTTTGGCAGATATTTGGATTTACAGAACCACTGGCAAATATAACTCAGTGTTGGAGATACAGGATCGCTTGAAAGTGGGATTTTTGGTGGTGTCAGTTCTGACAAACGACCCTTTAAGTGGAGAGCTGTGATCATGGGACATAATGGCAAGGTCATGTCTTCCCGTGCTGACAACTGCTAGCGGTGACAGTTGCAAAGCTATTTTGGGAGCTCCATTCTGTTTTCTCTGCATTTCTGTCTCTGTGTTCCCGGATTTAACTCTGATGCTGTTCAGCTGTCATCAGGCTTGCCTTTATTTGTTGAGTGCTGGTCCTTTTGCAGTGTATGTTGACACAGTAGATTTACCCTTTCCATGCATTTAGCAGAAGAAACCTAGCCTGAAGTCATGGAGTCAAAGGCTTTGTTCTGCAGATGTTCTGCTTCTATCAAGAGAATGTAATATTAATAAATCTTGCTGTAACAAAACTTAGTAAGACCAGGTACAATAGTGACTGTGTGGTTTCACTGGACTGCCATTTCTCACAGATCAGGGTGTTAATACTGTAGCTAAAATCTTCAGGCGCAGCTGACATTTTCCTGGTGGTTGTAAATCTTTAACCACTTTTGAAGTCAGGTTACAAGCTTGTTAGCTCCAGTCAAATCTTACAAACAGTTTATGTTCCTTAATTACATAGGGAGCAGGGCATTGTATTGGCTTTAGGTATCTTTGAGGTGCACCATATAATATACATCAAGGCATCTTGTGGCTAAGGTTTAGGAATAAACTGTGTAATTTTGGTTCTACCCTTGGTTGTGCTGTAGACTTCTTGTGTGACTTTTGGTAAATCACTGAATTGCTCTGCTTCATGTTTCTCTGTCTGTAAAATTGGGGGTGATATCTACCTACATCAAAGAGGGAGGGTGGGGTGGTTGAGTTCAACTCATTAAAAGCTTTGAAGTACTCTGCAGTCATGATATGGTAATGCTATATAACTGCAAATTGTCAGTGTATTATTGTATAATTTCCTAATCAGTCATGCCAAATAAATTAGTCTTAGCCAGTCATGCATATTATAGAACTAACAGTTTCGAGGGAAGACGTTCCTCTCACAATGGAAGCACAGGGTTGAGTATTAAAAAGACAGTCTTCATGAATTTTGCTGAGTTTTAAAAAAAAAAAATCAATTAAAAGTAGCGTTGGGGACTTCAGAGTCCCCCTGCTGGTTCTTGTAAAAATTGTTGGTTTTTTTTTTTTGACCTGTTTTCCAGTTTTTACCTATCTTAGTGTTGCCATGTGACCCATCCAAACAAAGGAAACTGACTTTATAAAGTGTAGCCAAATGCACAAATTAAACTGAAAACATGATTTTTTTCTTGTAATCTTTCGGTTATGCTATAGTTAGTATGCACTGTAACAGTAATAGGGAACAAATTGTGTAATGCATCGTGGCGGTATCCTGAACAAAATTGCCCAAATCAGCCAAAAATACAAGGAATATTTTTGTTTCAAGACATTTTACTTGCATAACTCAGATTTCATTAGTTCTTATTAAGGGTGAATTGCTTTTACTGTTTTTAGACAAATGTTTAGGTTGACCATATTTATTGCCAAGACTAAACATGAACATAACTTTCATGTTGTCTCTAGTAAAAATCTGACAAGTAGGTCATAAGTTTTGTCACAGTAGCTGATTGAGAGAAAGCTTTAAAGGCTTCATGTCCATAGCAAGAGAGTAACTGTAGTTGCTGTTTAGCTAGTTTGGCAAATGACAACTGACACTAAACTCATTTAGTCTCTTGCATGGAGGGGAAGGATGCAGAAACCATGCTTTCTAAACCAAATAAGACTCTTGTATACTCTCATAGCATAGTACTGTTCCCATGGTTAGGCACTCCTCATTGCCAGTATCCAGCTACTATAACTCTTTAACTCCATCTTGTTCAGAGCAAACCTTTAAAACAAATTCTTAGCATGATTTGGACCTGCCTAAACTTGCTGAAAATGGCTTAGCTGCACCTGTTTGGTTGCTCCCATTACAGATGCTTGTTGTCAGCACCAGGTAAATTTCCTGGGATGGACAGGCTAAATCAGCAGCTTCTACTGTTCTAGACAGCTAATGCAGAATCTCCTGCAGCTCAATAGGTAGAGCTTTCTCTTTGTGATGCAAAGGTGCCTACTTCAGGTTTCTTCTAGGATAGGTTTCTTCTGAGGAGAAGAACACTAAAGGAATACATTTTTGCTGTCCTTTCTTTTATTTATGTAGTAGTTCTAGCTGTCTTTCCAACAATTAGAGACAATTCCTGCTCTGAGTAGCTCATAATCTAAAGGGAGAGGTCAAGGAAAGGGAGTAAAAATAGGCAAGTTGTATACAAATCGCTTCACTATTGGCAGTGTGACAGGGAGGTTTTTCGAGGGATTTACATATGGGTTGGGTAGGACCTGTGCTGTTGCATGAAGCGAGGTCCTACCATGGATAGTGGGCTGCGTGAAAGAGGCTCGGAGGTGACCGTATTAAAATCTGATTGTGCAAGGATGGGCAGAGTTATGCAGAACTTTGAAGGTGATAACAGAGTTTAAATTTGGGAGTATATTGGCTGGGAAGCCAATGAAAGGATTTAAAAAAAATATTTCAAGAGTTCCATGAACAAACTCATGGACAAGGAAGTTTACTGGCAACATTCTGAATAGACTGGATGGGGCAACATATCTTTGGGAAGCCAGAGAGGAGGACATTGCAGTGATCAAGATGGGATAAAATGAGGGTCTGAATCTCTTTAACTTGATTACTTTGCTGCATGCATTGCAACTTTTCTGCTGTTCTAGCTGTAATTCTCAGTAAGAAGGTGGTATGCAGCTGACAGTTCACACTCTACACATGTAAAGGGAAGTGCATGTTAAAATAGAGCTCTTTATTACTGTTTTTTCTCTTGCTAGAAGTGGGTGAAGTTTGCTGCCCAGGGGTCTGACTCAGCAACATTATTGCCTTTTCTCTTAAGAGCTGTACTAGTCATGGGAGGGTGCTGATACAGGGTTCTGCCACAGGCCAGTTTATTTATAGTAAAGGTCAGCATGCCATGAAAGCCATACCGGTTACCTTGCTCACCCTTTCCCCATTCTGCATATCCAAACAAATCTCCTAATTTTGGGGAGGATTTTTAGTCTTAAATTCTGCTAAACCAGGGAGGGAGCCCAGGAAATGCAGAGGTGGTCTATGGTTTTAAAGCATAGTGAATCAGCAACTGCTCTGTGGCAGCTTTGCTCCCAAACTCTTGTGTATAGACATGGGAGCTGTTCTGTGATCACATGACACTGGGCAATGGGACATACTATTTGTAAACTAAATATTTGTTTAACTGGACTAAGTGAAGTATAGAAATGGAAATACTGTGGGCAAAGATCACCCTTGGCATAGCTGAGTTGACTCAAGTGCAGTCACACCATTTAACTTGGTTCACTGACTTACATCACATTAGCAAACAACACAGGTAAATTGGCAATTAAAAGGCTTTTAGAGTACTGGGGAGCGAAGCTACTCTCTTAAAGTATTAATATGGGCTGTCCTACTTGTGTCCTGGAAAGGAGTGACACAAGACAATTTCAGGATTTATTTTAAGCCGTTAATTAAATTCTACATAATTTGATCTCTCAATTCTGGAGTATGTAGTAAAATCCCATAAAATTTGGTGAACCCTCGGGGGTAGGGGGGAGCATAACATGGACATCTGTAATACTCTGTCTCCATCTTCCTCAGCATTCATCCACACTTGAACCCATCCACATTTTCTCTACTTGTGAGGTTTTTCCTGTAACCCAGCTGATTCCAGACAGTTCCTTGGAAATCTTATGATGGGATTGGAGGTCGAGGAGCGGGAGTCTCACCTATATATAGGTGCATTGTGATAGTGTCTAGGATCCCCAATCATGGACCAGGGTCCCATTCTGCTAGGCACTTTACAAACACAAACAGTCCCTGCCTCAAAGAGCTTACAATCTAAATAGTCTCTCTGGGCACCTGCTGGGGATCTCTTCTGAGATCACTGGCATAAATGAGCAGTAAATCTGGTCAGGCACAAACATTTCATGAGAATTTCAGCTCATTTTCTTCTATTTCCCTAAACTACATCTTCCATCAGCCCCATTGAGCAGACAGTTGGTATCTGTGTTGGTGTATTGCAGCCCACATGTATCCCGTCCTCATCAATACCTCTGCCACTCTTCATGTCTCCTCCTAGGAGGAGTGAAATACACAGCCAGGCTTTCTTTGGATCAGGATGGATTTGATTTAAATCAAATTGATTTAAATCGAGATTTAAATCACTAGTCAGACTCCATTTCATCATGGATTTCTACATAAAAGTGCATTCTTGTTGGTTGTTATAACCTTAATACATATTCTTCACAACTCGGAGATAGATGTAAGTTTCATTTTTAGAAGGTACACACTATACATTTTTAAATTGATTTATTTTGAAAACTTTCAGATTAGTTTTACAGCTTGATCAGAAAATGAATGATTTTTTGGTTATTTCACTTACCAAAGGTAGCTGAAGCAGATATTTATGAAGTCGTTGGGAGGTGAAGTATCTCCAGTTCAACAGGTTAATCATTAATATTTGGAGATTTTCTTGCCCTGCTGTATTAGGAGATCATCACCAGACAGATATTTAAATTGTTTTATTTAACTAAAACAATGGTATGTATTCTGGATTTTTTTCTTCAACAGCAAATATATAGTATTTAAACAAAACAAGCATATGATTTTTTTGAATTTAGTTAAACATTCAAGTTTTTTAAAATCAGGTTTGTTCTTGTTAAAAATTGTTTTTAAATAAAATAGTTAAATGAAATATTAAAAAAAACCCGACTCCGTCAGTCAGGTCAACATGAGAAACTTAAAATATGGTATGGTATATCTGAAATCAATGAAGGCTACGCTCAAAGACCTCAAGACTTCTGGAATATGCTGCTCAAACAGTTTCACTTTTGTTTCTCCTGCCTGTCCCTCCCTTCTCACATTTATCTCCAGACTTCTCCTAGTCCAGATCTGTTCTGCCCCCCAAAATGTTCTATTCATTGAACTTTTTGAAACTTTGCACTTAAGAGAGAGGTGAGGGATTGACTCTGTGTACACAAATGTGCAGAGGGACAATAGGGTTGAGGTCTTATTTCTCACCTCTATATATTTAAAAACAGTTTTGCTGTTAACAAGCATGTTATCTCTGGACAAACAAATCCACAGTTTGAGAACTGCAAAACTTAGCATCTCTGATAGTATTTTCTAGACTGAGCACTGAGTCCCATTAGGCAGATCGAAAGTTTAACCTAAATAATCTATACAGAAGCCCCTGGAACCCCATCAGATTGGGTCCCTAATCCATGAACTATTGGAACTCATTTACAAAATTTTTCTTAAACATTACATGAATATATTGTCTCATACTATAGAATTAGAATTTATAATCCTTATTCCATGAGATGAGATCTCTTTGAGCTATAATGTATCTTAATTAAACTTTCTTTAGGTTTTTCCTCAAAAAAAAATTATCAAAAAATCCAATTTTAAATTAAAAATCATTTTTAAAAAAATTTATTAAAAAAATCATTGATTTTTATCCACCCTGCTGTGTATTTCAGTCCTCTGAACTGTTGGGACAGACCTCCATATGTACTGTCTGATTCTGATGTGGGACCGACAACTAGCAATATTTTCATAGTGATAGTATTTCAAATAGTAATGAGATTTTAGCAGGTTGCTGATCTAGCAAAGATTTGCTGTGTTGTGTGCTCCCATGTTTTTGTGTCCCTTTCTATTAGCTCAAAACAGACTTCATGCTTTCTAAGTGACCATCTTAGCAAGAGCTATTGCCAGATAATGCAATAAAATAATGTAGATCTGTACCTGCTACCTGAGGTTGGAGGTGGGAAGCTAATACAGGAACTCCTCGCTTAAAGTCATCCTGGTTAACGTTGTTTTGATGTTAAGTTGCTGATCAGCTAGGGAACATGCTCATTTAAAGTTGTGCAATGCTCCCTTCTAACGTCTGTCCTTTGGCAGCCGCCTGTTTTGTCTGCTGCTCGCAAGAAGAATAGCCCGTTGCAGCTACCTGGTTGGTGGTTGGAACCAGGGTGGACCAGCAGCGCCCCTATCAGCTCCCCTAAGTTCCCTGTGCAGCAACTGTCCCTCCCCCAACTGCCATGTGCTGCTCCTGCCCTCTGTCTTGGAGCTGCTCCCAGAAAATCCTGCTTGCTGTAAGGGGGGAGGGGAGAAAAGGGGGGCTAATGTCAGGGTGTCTCCCCTCCTCCTTGCTCCTGCATCCCGCTTACCCCATCTTCCATAGAGCAGGGGGGACACAGACATTGGGAGGGAGCTTCTAGGCAGTAGCTGCCTTCTCGGCAAGCTGATTTAATTAACAAGGCAATGTACTTAAGCCTGGGGTCAGCTACTTAAAGGGGAAATGCGCATTTTTTTTTCTCTGTCTGCCCCCCTGCTGCCTTGTAGAGTGTTGAGAGTTAACCCTTCAGGGCTCAGTCGATTGCTAGTTCATTTAGCAGTAAGGCATTCCCTGGAAAATATCCCACCCTCTGACTCCTCCACCTCAACCAAGCTTCACAATTATCATCACTGTGTACCGGTATTGAATTGTATGTTTAAAACTTATACTCTGTGTGTGTGTGTGTGTGTGTGTGTGTGTGTGTATCTAGATTCTTTTGTGTAGTGAAAAAAATTTCCCTGGAACCTAAACCCCTCATTTACATTAATTCTTATGGGGAAATTGGATTAGTTTAACATTGTTTTGCTTAAAGTCGCATTTTTTGGTAACATAACTACAATGTTAAGTGAGGAGTTCCTGTATTTGGAATCTGCAAGTTTTATAAAATGAGTGTTTCCTCCCAATGAAAAACTGTTAGGGGGTCTGGTCCGTTGCCATGACCAGATTGAACACAAGGAGGTGCAGATAGAAGTTACTCAGCAAAGCCAGAGATTTGAAGCATACAAGCGATCTTCCTTTGAATCCTAGTTCTACTCATTGCATGAAACTTGCAGTAAGGGGTTGGCAACCTTTCAGAAGCGATGTGCCGAGTCTTCATTTATTCACCCTAATTTAAGCTTTTGTGTGCCAGTAATACATTTTAATGTTTTTAGAAGGTCTCTTTCTATGTCTATAATATATAACTAACCAATTGTTGTATGTAAAGTAAATAAGGTTTTTAAAATGTTTAAGAGGCTTCATTTAAAATTAAATTAAATTAAAATGCAGAGCCCCCCGCCCCCAGACCAGTGGCCAGGACCCAGGCAGTGTGAGTGCCACTGAAAATCAGCTCACGTGCTGCCTTCGACACCTGTGCCATAGGTTGCCTACGCCTGCACTAAAGTATAAAATAATATACCTAATTGTAAAAAGCATTTAGAATGAAGTAGCTGCCAGTTAAAATTACATGGGTCACTAATACTTTTACCCACATAAGAGGCCAATGCTGGCTCCTTTCTACGGGCAGCCCTGCTGAAAATCTTGGGCCAGAGCAGCAGTTCTCAAACTTCATTGCACTGAGACCTCCTTCTGCCAACAAAAATTACTACATGACCCCGGGTGGGCCAGAGCCTGAGCCCCACTGCCCCAGGCTGAAGCCTTTGTACTTTGGCTTCAGCCCCAGGCGGCAGGGCTCAGGCTTCGGCTTCAGCCCCAGGACCCAGCGAGTCTAATGCTGGCCCTGGTGACCCCTTTAAAATGGGGTTTTGACCCACAGTTTGAGAACCTCTGGGCTAGAGTGAACAGTACAAATGGTATCCATAATTTCTCTCCTTCTCCCATCCCATTGGATAATTTAGTTGGGGATTGGTCCTGTTTTGAGCAGGGGGTTGGACTAGATGACCTCCCGAGGTCCCTTCCAACCCTGAGATTCTATGATTCCAGTGCAAGCTATATTTCTTCTACTTTCTGCAAGTTTTACACAATCACACGTTGTAAGTATTGTACTGTAGCCTGCTCTAGAGGAAACTTGCAGTGTTTCCACATTTGAGCAACTGTTGTAAGCAGGGCTTTGGAGCTGTGCTTTGGCTCTGCTCCAGCTCCAGGCAAAAACCTGCATTCCCTGCTCCAGAGCTGCTCCGTGCTCCAGCTCTGGGCTCCACTACAAAGCCCTGGTTGTAATGGACTCTTGTATTGTCTAAAGCTAAAAGAGGTGAGAATTCTT
The DNA here is from genome assembly GCF_003597395.2 of Chelonoidis abingdonii. Taxonomy (NCBI): domain Eukaryota; kingdom Metazoa; phylum Chordata; order Testudines; family Testudinidae; genus Chelonoidis; species Chelonoidis abingdonii. The sequence goes on from NC_133772.1 coordinate 23,181,510, forward strand.
GACTATTTTTTTACTTTTGCATACACTAGAAAACAAAATTCAGTAAACAGTGTAGTTAGGGGGCCTTGTCTTCCACATTTCATACAAAATAATTGCCCAGCTAAAAAATGGTGTTTTCTATTTCTGGAGAAGTTGAAAGCTGTGGGCTGTATTAATACAATATCTCTCAGTTTGATGTAGTGTTTTTGGTGTGTTCCCAAAGAGAAACACTGCATCAAATCAAAGAGGAGGACTCTTTCTACAGCCATATCACTTCTGGCTCTTAACTTGGATCTCCTAAAATGTCAACATGAAGGACTGTTAACGCTTGAAGAGGCCACCAAAGAAATCTAAGGGATGTTTCAGAAGTTGGAGCTCTTCCTTCTGAATGTGTATGGAGCCAGTGCTGCCGTATGGCATTTTGTGGTACTATCTTTAGGAAGAAATATAAATGCAAGGTCCTGATGACTTGTGCTCAATAAAAGATTCAGTAGCATTTTTATAAGGTTATAGGCATTGTGTTCATCTTATCTAAAATCACTCCTATAATTTCAGATGAATATTCTCTCTCGTATGCATACGCTCCTGTGAGTTTTCTCCATGTAGAGACAGTATCCAAGATTTTCCAAAGTGATTAGCAATTTTAGGTGCTTCAGTTCTTAGGAAGCCCATTTTAGGAGACACCCTCAACCGGCTTAATTTCAGAAAGTGCTGAGCACCCACCCTCTGAAAAACAGACCCCAGTAAGGTGTCAAGTAGGGCCTCAAAGTCCCTTCTGAAAACCATGACCTATAAAATTACAATTACATAAGTATTTATTACAAAAGCTACTTGTGCATTTCAATTAGTTGCATACAAGAAATCATAACTGCTAATCCTTGTTCAACCTCACTTCGTTAGAAATCATACACATCACTGCACCTTGTCTCAATCTGTTCTTCTGCATAGCTAGCAAATATTTAAAAAAATAAATATTTGCTGAGCAATGTCATCACGTTGCATGATCTTATAACCCTGTGCAATGACATCTCATGACATTTAGATGTATGGGGCTGGAGTGAGGATTGCTTTGTTTGGATTTTAAAGGCTGCATCATTCTACATTAAGGATTTAAATCCACTTTTATGTCCTGGAATGCTCAAACTGCATGCATACATGGGCTAGGCAAATATTGCCACCTTTGGGGTGGCAAGTGAATGCCAACAGGCGAGCACAGCTTTGTAGCCTTTCTTTACTCATTTTTTATCCTGCACTACTCAGGCGAATCAAATTACTATGCTGTAGACTTCTTTGCAGGAACAGGTGGGGATTTATCCCATTATCCTTTCTCTTTCCAGCTTGCATTCCACAGGAATCGTGCAGGGTGATAAATTCAAGGCCAGTATGAGACAAACCCCCCAAAGAATTCATTTCCCCGCTTTTTTGCATCTAGAAAGCTTCCTTGGAACTCAGTTAATCTAGTGGTTTGAGTGAGGACCATTTCAGTTCCCTTAGTTGACACCCAATCTGTGCACTTATAGTTGGTGGTGGCTATTTTTGTAGTTCAGATGATAAACAAAATAAACTCTATTCTATTTCTGTCTAACTCGTACAGTGTGGACAATGTGAGTGCAGTCTCCTGATTGTAAAGTCAATCATTTAAAGTTTACCTTTCAGGTAAAACTCAAATAGAATAACAAAGTAATTTTACACAAGCAACAAATGTGTAATTTTTGCCAAATAACTTGTATCTCAAAGCCCCATACTACAAGTTGTAAACTCTGCAGTCTGCTAAAACTGTGGGCCAAGAAACATTTAAAATGTTGTGTGTTAAGCCCTTTTATTTACTCTTACTGATCATACAAGATTTCCAGGCATAATTAGCTTTTTTTTATATTTTCATTCCCAGGTGAAAAATTAGGTAACATGGAGTTGAGTTTGTAAATATCGCTTATTGAAACATGAGTGGGGAAAGCTTGAATCTTATCTTGTGTTTAGGGTGGCATCTTTGAATTTTGAAGGCTAAACTTATTATTGTCTGTTCTTTAATTCAGGTTTCCCCAGACTTAATCTCACCTGTCCCCTAAAAAGAAATAATGACCTTCCATTCTGCCTCCAGCTCAACTTAATTTAAAATTTGTGTATAGAACCGTAAATGTGCTAGGTAGAATTGGTGTATGATGGAGACATTTTGATGAAATTCTTGAAGAGGACTCTTGTGTGCTAAATTCAATGGAATAAATGGTCCCAGAGTCAAAAGTTTTAATGTGACCCTTTCACTGTACAATGTTAAACATGGTTCAGTGTTTTGAGTACAGAGACTTGGACATGCTTAGTCTCATGGTGGAAATGCTAGACATCTAATGCCAAAATTTGGAAATTTACTGATCAGGATACACAAGAGAAAAAGAAATAAACAAAATATTTTGAGTTTGAAATTAAGTTGTTTGCATAACCACTCAAAGCTGCAAATTTTTGTCAAGTATGCAGCACATTTACGGTAGTTTTAACTACTAAGAAATCCTTAATTTCAAACTCAAAATTTTGTTTAATCCCTTTTCTCTTGTGTATGCTAATCAATATGTTTCCATCCATTCCAGTTTCCATTCAAATGCAGCTTAGTACAAATCACTAGTTAAAAAAAATCTAATAGATAAGAAATGGGTCTTTGATAATTTTCTAACAATATAAAATTGTAAAAATTGAGACTCTGAATAAGTGTACATTAAGCTTTATAATTGTTTCAATGTGTGTAGATATTGTTTATACTCCTAGTTAGCAGATAAAGTATCAAATGTAGTGAAAAGACTTGCAAAATGCTTAATTGTTACTAACAATGAGACAACCTCTAGGAAAATAGCTAAAAGTGCAAATGCAAAACAAGGTTTAAAATCGGTCATTTGAATCAAGGCTTCTTATTTGCTGATTTTAAATCATGAGTAAAATGTGTGATTTAAATCAATCCTCCCTGTTCTGCTCTCATGTAACTTCCTCTTCTTTCTTCTGTACAGCCCGCAAAAATAACTGAGAGTTGGAGACATGTATAACACTTCTTATCCATGAAAAGCGTAAATATACTGTGAGAGGGTTGTCTGGAATGTGGTCACTTTGGGGAAGAGATCTGAAAACAAATCTCTTTTGGGTGACTGCTTGTGACCTAAAGTAACCCAGGAATAGCTTGTTGCGATAAAAAGCAGGGCTGGCTCCACGCACCAGTACAGGAAGCAGGTGCTGGGGCGGCCAATGGAAAGGGGTGGCACGTATGGGTCTTCGGTGGTGGGTCCCTTGGTTCCTCTCGGAGGGAAGGACCTGCCGCTGAATTGCCGCTGAAGAATGAAGCGGCGCGGTAGAGCTGCTGCTGAAGTGCCGCCCATCGTGGCTTTTTCTCCCTCTCCTCCCTTTGCTGCTTGGGACAGCAAAAAAGCTGGAGCCGGCCCTGATAAAAAGAGAATGTACTTCAGTTAAAATTGAATACTCCAATATTGCATTGTCTGTCAAGTAGGATAGTCCAGGTATATAGTATTACTTTTGGAGTAAGTGATGTGTATTTTGGGGTATATAGGATTGTCTCCTGGTTTTTGTGGTTCTGGGTTAAATGCCGGGGCAGTGTTAAAGCTGTTTAGGTGACTGTAACTGTTCTCATGCTATACTTCTGATTTTGAATAATGCTAGTGGATTTTTTTGAGAGAATGATCTATGAGGCTTTTTCCTTTTGTAATTGGTAGATGTTTCCAAATCTTGTAATAGGATCGAGTGCGGTGACCTTTGGGCTGCACAGGAATCATTGCCAAGCATATGCAGTTCTTGCCTCTGAGCGGTGTGAGCTGCTTTCCCACATATAGATCAGTCTGCTGCTACTGCCCTGTTTCTGCTTCCCAGTCCAGTTTTGATGCTCTTGGAGGGAGCATACTGGCTGGGTATGGAGAATACTAAGGAGCAAGCTGAGGGTGTGTCTACATGTACAGCGATGCAGTTGCAGCAATGCAGCTGCTCTGCTGCAGTGAGTCTGGTGATGATGCTCTATGCTGATGGGAGAGAGCTGTCCCGTCAGCATAATAAAACTGCTTCTGCGAGTGGCAGAAGCTACTTTGGTTGGAGAAGGTCCCCCACTGACGTAGCGTTGTCCACATAGGTTACACTGACATAAGTACTAATGTCGCTCAGGGGGGTGGTTTATTCACACTCCTGAGCGACATAAATTATGCTGACATGAGCTGTAGTGTAGACATAGCCTTAGACACCCTCCACCTTATGCCTCAGGGCTTTAAAGGGTAGGGAGTGTGTTTGTAATAAAAAATCCTACAAAGGAAGAATTCCTTCTAGGGGTATGGCTACACTTGCAACTTCAAAGCGCTGCCGCTGAAGCGCCACCGCGGGAGCGCTCCCAAGTGCTAGTGTGGTTGCGGCGCCAGCGCTGGGAGAGAGCTGTCCCAGCGCTGTAGGTATTCAACCTCTCCGTGGGGATTAGCTTACAGCGCTGAGAGCTGTGCTCCCAGTGCTGCGGCACTGTTTACACTGGTGCTTTACAGTGCTGTAACTTGCTGCACTTAGGGGGGTGTTTTTTCACACCCCTGAGCGAAAAAGTTGCAGCGCTGTAAAGTGCCAGTGTAGCGAAGGCCTAGCAGTCCAGCCACTCCATCTCCATTCAGGTGCAAATCAGTAGACAGCAGGATTTTTCTTTTTTTTAAAAAGGGCGGCTTCCCTGCAGGCTAGAGACAGGAATGATATGTATCCCATGAGATGGGAAAGCTTAAGAATTTTGTCAACCTTTTTTGAAAACCTCCCTTCCTGACTAGTTATCTCAGCATCAGTTGAGTGTCCTTAACATATTCAGATTTTGTTTAAAGCTTCAAAGTAGGCTCCTCACTGAAAGAGGAAATATGCTGGTAAAAGTACACAAATACCCTGGGTGGACATGAGTGATAAGAGTCCTAACTATTTAATAACTGACACTCCTCATTCTGCTATAGTTTAATTACAGAATGCAGACTTTTTATTTTAGATGTTTGAGGAATGAATATGCTTATGAAGGGAACCTCATAGTATTTTTATTTAACTTCAGAAGATATGCTCTTTGTTTCCTCACGGTTTTTTTGGTGGTGAAGTGGCTTTTTGTTCAAAGGACAAAGTGGCTATTTTTAGATGGTGTATCACAACAAACATGCCATGGTGGCCTCATTAGGGACCTTAGGAAGCCTGCAGCTGTGGCCTGCAGATGATCAGTCTGGCCAGAGGACAAGCGCCCATATATGTGCACATAGGAGGTGTGTAATCCTTCAGTACTTACTACACCTCTGGCCTCCAAGTAACCCATTTTATCTTCTCATCTACTCCTTCCCCTGCCAAAAAAGTTAAAGGACTCCTTGATGAGCACAAACAAGAACACAATAGAGAATCACATATGAGTCCAGCTACTTTTGAACAATGAAGGGGTAAAGTGTTTAACTTCAAGTATTCATTCTATTTTGTGGGCTTTTGTACGTTTGAAACATTGTCCAAATTTGCCTAAAACCGATCAGAAGAATGCCACTCTGTATGACAACTATTGGGCAGATTGTTATGTTTTGATGAAGCTAAAGGGTGCTGATGGTCAAAACCATCTTCACAGTGGAATGGAACTTTAAGTGCTGGTCCAGTTTGAAAAAACATGGTTGTACAAATGTTTTTGTGAGGATCCATGTCTGTCTGTCTAAATGATTTCCACGCCAGATCTGCTCAGGTTACACAGAAAAACATTTGTCCTTACACTCAGCTCTGCAGGCTTAGCCTGGGATCTGAAAGTCAAGCTGGTTCTTTCTGGCAACCTCATAGCAAAAGTGTCTGCAGTTGAAATCTAGTAGTATTGATATACATGCTAGATTAGAACCCCACTCTCTCTTAAATAGCACTACAGAATCCAAGCAGCTAACAGGAATAGTCAGATTTAATTTAGACTCATAGACTCATAGGTCAGAAGGGACCAATATGATCATCGAGTCTGACCTCCTGCACAAGGCAGGCCACAAAACCCTACCCATACACATTTATAACAACCCCTAACCCATGACTGAGTTATTGAAATCCTCAAAATTGTGATTTGAAGACCTCAAGCTGCAGAGAATCCACCAGCAAGCGACCCATGCCCCACGCTGCAGAGGAAGGCGAAAAACCTCCAGGGCCTCTGCCAATCCGCCCTGGAGGAAAATTCCTTCCCGACCCCAAATATGGCGATCAGCTAAACCCTGAGCATGTGGGCAAGACTCACCAGCCAGCACCCAAGAAAGAATTCTCTGCAGTAACTCAGTTCCCATCCCATCCAACATCCCCTCACAGACCATTGAGCAGACTTATCTGCCGATAATCCAAAATCAATTGCCCAAATTAAACTATCCCATCATAACATCCCCTCCATATACTTATCAAGCTTAGTCTTAAAGCCAGATAAGTCTTTTGCCCCCACTACTTCCCTCGGAAGGCCGTTCCAGAACTTCACTCCCCTAATGGTTAGAAACCTTCGTCTAATTTCAAGTCTAAACTTCCTAATATCCAGTTTGTACCCATTCGTCCTCGTGCCTACATTAGTACTAAACTTAAGCTGTAAAGTAAGCAAAAACAACTCTTAATAAATGAGTTTGAGTAACAATATGACATTTTTATGTTGTCACTTCTCAGTAAAATTTCATTTTCGCTACGGAGTCATCTGTATAAAGGGGCAAATATCCCATTTGCAGAAGTTCTGATTTTCCTGCATGTTTGACTGTTAATTTCCCTGAACTCATACTTGGGCTGCACAACCCTAATGCAGTAGTAATTTCCTGGAGTGTCCTGGCATTCATGTCATTGAAACTTTTCTGGAACAGCATGATCTAAATAAATCTGCAAGTTAACTTGCTTACAGGAATCTAATGCCATACTTAAGATGAATATAGACAGATCACTTTACAGCATGATCCTTTCCTCTGAGGCAGGGTGTGTATGGGGAGGGAGGGAACAGGACAAACCAGTATAGAGATATCAGAGGCAGAGCTGTCAGGTAGACAGACATCAGTGAGCAGGCGAAGTGTGGGTGTGAAGCCTAGGTATGACTTACTGCTAGTAAACCGAAAATGGAAGTTGTTTACTATATTTAATGCCACCTGCTTCCTCCCCCTAGGCCTGTATAGATGAGAACCTGGACATGGTGAAGTTCCTGGTAGAAAATGGAGCCAGTGTAAACCAGCAGGATAATGAGGGCTGGACCCCCCTTCATGCTGTGGCATCCTGTGGCTATCTGAACATAGCAGAGTGAGTGAGTTTCAAGCTGTCATGAGTATTTACAATAACAAATTCCACATCCTCCTCCTCAGATCTGGGACATGGAAGGCTGATGCCATGTGACTCAGAACAGCAGATGTTGGAAATGCTAAGTGAAAAGGACAGAAGAGAAGTTGCTTTTACTCTTTGCTACTGATTATAGGGGTTTGGGTGGAAGATGTCACCAGTCTGCCTTTTGATAATTGCATCTGAAGTCCTTACTGCAATGTCAGAGGTCTAAGCTAAAACCTGCTGAATAAAACAGAAGCACAATGACTGACCGTGTGCACACTAGAGAAATGAGGTGGGTGAGGTAATATCTTTTATTGAACCAACTTCTGTTGATGAGAGAGACAAGCTTTCAAACTTACACAGCTCTTCTTCCGGTCACACTAGTAAAGCACAAATCAGCTGCAGCTCAACTGCTTGCTGAGCAGCTGTGCCTGTCCCCTTCAAAAGGGAATGCATGCAGAATTTTAAACTTTACAGAGGGGCTTTGGGACTGAAAAGGTTCTAGTTTTGGTGTACATTTGAAAAATATAAAAGGTGTATAATTACTGTGATGCTGTTACTCCAGTTTAAACCCATACTGTCAGACACAATGCACAAGTGTAAAGTGGTTAAATTATTGGATTAAGCAATACCAGTGTAAAGCCTTGCTTTTTATGCCCATGCAGCACCTCTGACTAGGGGTTTGAAGGATAACTATAGTTATGTTCTCTTGAAAATGTTCCTAATGTAGACAGGTTCTTGAAGCAGGGCTGTCCTTACCCATACGCAAAGTACGCAGCTGTGTAGGGCACCAGAAAATTTGGGGCACCACATTTCCTGGTGCTCTGCGTAGCTGTGTGCTGCTTCAGCCCCTGATCCGCCTCTGCCCCATGGCCCCTGCCCCTTCTCCGCCCCAGCCCTGCCCCCACTCCCCTTAAGGCTTGTCTACATGGAGACACTCAGGAAAGTTAATACAAATTAACTAAAGGTTTGGATTTGTTAAATTGCACCTATGTGGACACTCTCATTCAGAATTAAAGTAGGCTTAATTTGGTGTAGATAAGATCATAGAGTGAGTGACTTGCTTCTCAAGATTACTCTGACTTCAGTACTTGGAATCAGTAAGTGGGCTGAGATGACTACCACTCTGCAATTGACCATGGTATTCATTCCAACCCATGGGACCAATAACTCTAATTGCATTGGGGGAGATGTTATGATGTTAGATTTGTTGTTCTAAGCCAGCCAGTTACTGTGAGGATCTGTTTAGGAAAGTGGAATAATTGGAATCAAAATATTGCAAAACTAAGCAATAGGGTTCTCATTTGATTGAGCTGTGGTTCTGAAAAGCAGACTGGCTCATACCCAAGGCAAATAGAAATTAGCAATTTTTTCTTCAATCTCTGCTCCATGCACTGTCCTAACCCAAGAAATGTCCACTGGAGTTCAGTTACTCCCATCTTCTCGTGGGTAGCCTTGTGCTTGAGTGACCCAGGCAGACTCTGCACCATTGACCTGATGATGAGTGGCAGGGAATGCTAATTTCCAGTGGCAAAAGGTTAAGGAAGGTGTTTTTTGTGAGTTTAACTTGGGTGAGGAAGAACATTTTGACAAAGATGTGTAACATTTTTGATAGAGGACATTTAGGGGAAAGTTCAAGTATAAAATGAGAAACTTGGCATCAAATATCATTGCAATTTCTGCATATCCTAAAACCCCGTCAAAGATATCATGGAGCTAATAAGCTTAATGAACGTGCAGACTTTGGAGAACAGCTACTGTATTTTTTCATGTCTAAATCCAGAGCATAGAGAAGCTTCCAGATACTGTTTAAAACTTTAGGCTTCCTCCTCTGGAGAAGCTTTCAATGCAAGATAATATTCGCAAATTTCAAATAAGCTTTTTTGAAAGGGGATGAAAATAAGGAAACAACATTTTTCCTGCCACTCCCTCCCTAACCTGTAAGACCTTTAACTGAGAACGTTGCTAGTTTGTCACATTCTTTAATGCATGCAGGCTGAAGGAGGAATTGCCTGTTCTGGTATGAACTTTTGATTCACTTATAAATAGGGAAATGGAAGAACATAATGAAGATCAGTCTTGTTTGGTTCTTTTAACTGGCTGTATGGAAATAGGTGTATATCAACTGTTTGCATGGGCTGCGATGGAGGAGCAGCAGGAGTTCTAAACTTCTAAATTGAGAGGGTTACAGAGCAGTCTCATTTGGAATCTCACTTGAATCAGAAAACCACATACTTTGTTCTGTCCTATATGAATTTCAATTCTGGTAACAGTCTGATAACATCATTATGGGTCTAATTTGTATAGATACTTGCTCAGCCATGGAGCCAACGTGGCTGCTGTGAACAGTGAAGGTGAAGTCCCATCTGACCTTGCAGAGGAAGCAGCCATGAAGGACCTGCTTCTGGAACAAGTAAAGAAACAAGGTAAGCCAGCTGTGCACTTGAACATGCTTCCTTTGGGCCTTCTAGGGGCTTTATAAGGAAAGTGGATTTACTAGATGTCTTGATGAAGCTGAAATCTGGCCCAAGGAGTAGCAGAACAATTTAACTTTGATGGCCTGGCATTAGAATCATTGTACAAAACACACTGTAATATAGTTCACAAATTACTAATACTTAGTTTCCATTCTGCATCCTCTGTAAAAGGGCTTGTACAAAGAAGGCAAAATACCACATGGCTGAAAATGATAATACTTCATACAGGATTTCTTTACTCTCAGATTAAGTTAAATTCAGGTCTCTGATATCCAGAGTGGATTGGTTTAAATCAGTGACTTAAATCACTGATTTAAAATAATCAGCCACAATATTTTGATTTAAATAATTTGTTTTAATCTTGTGTTACACTTGTACTTTTGAGTTACTTTTCTAATCAAAGGTTGATTCTCATTGGTTGATAGCCATAAAACATGTTGATTTGCAACTAAAATAGCCTTTACATTAAATCTGGTACTTTTTACTAACCAGGATGGTACACTATATATTATTTATACACAATTATTTATGCAATTATAAAGGTTACATTTATTCAGTTTCTTAACATTTTTTGTTAGAAAATGGTGACTCATTTCTTTATTAGATTATTTTTTACTTGTGATTTGTCAAGCTGCATTTGGATGGAGATTGGAATTCAATTAAATGCTCCAAAAGCATTTTAAAATTGTCTTTATTAAAATACCTTAAAGTTCTGGATACATAGGAAAAAAGTAAGTGTCCCATAACATGTTTTGCATTTAATGCTGATTTATTAAACAGAAGTACTATCTGTTGTTAATTAATTGAACTGATTGTGTCTGGTTACCATGTCCTGCAAGATTTTAGAAATAGTAAATACCATCCTCTCACATGATTTTTATTCATTGATTGAAAGGGGTATTTTTCCTGCTCTTTCAACTCGCAATTGGTTTTTCAACTCTGAATGAACTAGTCATTGAACTGAACTAGTTGAATGAACTGAAATGATGAAAACATTCTCTGTACATGCAGACGAGGTTACTCTTGTCAAAAGCTGGTTTAGCACTTCAACAAACTGGCTGTAGGTGCTTAGCCAGTGACTTCAAGTTCAGTGGTTTGACTTTATTTAAAACTTTGGCAGCAATAGTACCATTTGAATATTTTTTTCTTTAATTTAAATGATTTTAATAATTATAGTAAATTTAGGCCTTAAAATTGAAGTTGAAATAATGACAACTCATACTGTTTGTTTTTAAAAAGAAAAATATATTTAAATACAAATCCAGTTTGAATAAAAGATTTTTTTTAAAACCAGCTAATTGATTTTTATCCAGCCAGTTGGTATCTGTGAAGTCCTAACTTCACTGAGGTCTGTTATAATATCGCCATCATGTTATTCCTAACAAGAAAAACTATTGCAACTTGGATTTGCATTTGATATTTTTCTCCACTGGGAACAGCAAAGGTCTTGTCTATACTGGGACTTTATAGCAGCTACACTGTTTTAAAAAGCGTCTTATATCTGTGTAGTTTGCACTGGTTTCAAACCAAGGTAAACTGCACTGGTGCAAGTTGCTCTTTACAACAGTGAAAAGCATTGGTGCTAGTTATGATGATTAGGGCCCTACCAATTTCAAGGCCATGAAAAACATGTCATGGACCATGAAATCAGCCTTTCCCTGTGAAATCTGATCTCCCCTGCTGCTGGAACCCGGGGGTCCTAGCTGCTGTTCCGGCCGCGGATCAGGAGTTGTCTTCCTCTACACGGCTGCTTTTGGTGGGGAGATCAGACCCACCTCCACAGGCGGCACAGAAATGAGTGGTACGTCCTCACTTCTGCGCTGCTGCAGCCCAGGAGCTGGGCTCTGGGCTTCCATTCCCTCCCAGGTGCTCCACCCGCAGCACCAGGCGCCAAGCTCAGGTCTTGCTCCCAGTGGCTGCAGCTGGGGCAGCCCGGGCTGTGGGATTCAGCCCCACAGCTTCGGCCAGGGCTTGGGCAGTACAGGCTGGGGCTTCCTCTGCCACTCCAGCCGGAGTGGTGTGGGCTCGGGGCTTTCACCTCCCTTCCCACCCCAGCAACTCCAGCAAGGGCAGCGTGGTCTCTGGGCTTCCACACCCCCCCCCCCCAACTCCAGCTGGGGCTCAGGGCTGCCCGGGTTCGAGGCTTCAGCCCCATGACTGCAGCTGGGGCTCAGGGCACCCGGGCTCTGGACTTCTTCCCCTGCTGCTCCTGTCGGGGATCAGGGCGACCTGGTAGAGGCTTCTGCCATGGGGCTTCTTCTGGGGCTGTGGCACCTGTTTTTCCTGGGGGCCCAAAAATTGGCCGGGGGCCCCTGCCTTAATTTGTCCCTGGCATGAACTAGCAGCTGGGAGCCCCTGCCTGGGGTGCTTCCAGCAGCATGGGCAAGACCCTACTCACCTCCACCTCCGGGAACCACCTCTAACTGAAGGAAGCTGAGAGGGTGTTGCCTTCAGAACCCAGCTCTGAACTCAGCACAGAAGTGAGGGTGGCAACGTTGGAACCCCCTTACAACAACTTTGCAATCTCCTCCATGATTCCATTTTGGGTTGGGACCCTCACGATTACAGCACCATGACATTTCAGATGTAAACATCTGACGTTGTGAAATTGACAAATTTTAAAACCCTATGGTCATGAAAGTGACCAGAATGGACTCTGAATTTGGTAGAGCCCTAATGATGATGTATAACCCCCTCAGGCACACAAGGCCTAAGTGTTCCCTCTACAAGGCACTACCTAGACCAGCTATCTTTGTGCTGGTGTGGCTAAGCATATTCCGCACATCTCCACTGGAAGCTTGCACCAGTGTAAAATTGTGAAGTTCTAAACAGCAGTAAATATACTAACCTGCCTTATCTGCAGACTTGGGAAGGCACCATTGTAGTCCTTCCTTTTTGGAAAGTTTTCTCTGCTGCTATAAGGGTTAGAGCCTTAACTTTTAAAAATAGAAGCTTAAAGTCTGTAATAATTAATGGAGCTGGGCCCTTATGCTCAGAGACCGTTTCCGACTTGATACTGGCGTCTGGGAGACTGGAATTTTCAAGCCTTGCTTGGGAAGAAACTTGAAAGCCTGCCTAGAAGGTTCGCCAGGAGTTTCTATGGAAAATGTAGCCTTTTCTGAGTTTTACTGCATTCCCTTGGAAACGAGAGCCATTTAACTCTGCTTCGTTGTTGCATAGCTTACTAATGATGTTGGTGCTGGAGTAGTCTGTGTACTGGAATGAATCCAGCCTTAACCCACATATGCAGCTTAGATGTTGTGTTGGCTGTTTTGTTCCTAAATGATCTTTGGGGCAGGATCAGTGGCTCCATTATTATAGGAATGTGATGAATCTTGTTCCCTTCCATGTGGGCGCACACCAACATGTCTGTTCGTATTTCTGCGGTCATTTAAATTCATCACCTATTTCTTTGCAATACAACACATTGACTTCAGTGAGTTTTGGGCATGCAGGAATGGACTGTTAATAAGCTCATTTATCAGTAGTTTTTGGAGGTTTTTTACCTTGCAAAAAGCGTCTGAGGTGCATCTCATCAGCTGTACACAATATATTAAATGTATATTCATGTTTAAATCAGTTTGTTAGTCTGTTCTTTAGGCTGTGCTTGACTCTTTTCAAGCTAGGTCTGCATTTTTGAGGACCCAATTCTTGCACTCATGTCTGATTCATGCTTTACCTAGCAATTAATTGTGGGCTGGCTTATGAATAAGTCTCTCAATTTTAAGTATTATTAATATTAGTGAATTTGTTTGTATTGAGGGTGGTTCAGGAGTTCTCCTACATCCTAGGAAATGCTGTTAGTGAGCTTGTGGAAGACATTGCAAAACGGCCAAAAATTTTGTTAAAATTATTCCATTTTAAATTGACGCACAAGTACAGGTGAGTTTTGGTTTGATTTTGTTTTTCCATCTGCGATCTGCTCCCACAGGGGTGGACCTGGACTTGGCAAGGAAAGAGGAAGAGCAACAGATGCTGCAGGATGCACGGCAGTGGCTGAACAGTGGGAAGCTTGAGGATATAAAGCAACCTCGGTCAGGTGCTACTGCTTTGCATGTAGCTGCAGCCAAGGGCTACTCTGAAGTCATGAGGTAATGACGCCTTTACATTGGTCAGTGCCTTGCTTTCAGTTCTGTTGTGGAATGGGGCGCTCCTAGTGCCCTACTTGAGGGTGGGGTTTGCTTTGGGAGTGTGTGTGGTGGGAGAGTGAGGCACCCAACTCCCATTCAGTCTCAGCTGTTCCATTTATAAACATATGCACCCCAAAAGATGCCCATCCAACGCTCTGAGTGCCTCGGGGTGTTTCTTAGCCTGAAATTGAAATAAGGTGTGTGCCTTTCCTTCCCCTTGCCATGTGACCTTAGGGGAGAATTGCAGAGAGGAGCCAACCAGACTCCAGCCTGTAGCAGCAGAAGCAACCACAGCAGGGATCTGGGGACATTCTCATCAAATGTTTTCTGATGTCTTGTGCCCTGTGCTGATTGGCTGTTTACTCCAATCTTCCCACTTCCTCTAACTCAGTCTCTTCACCTGCCTCTCCTACCCTCACTCTCTCTTCATTCCATAAACTGATCCCCTCCCAAGTAAACCCACCCAAAAGAAGAAGAAAAAATATGGAGCTATGTGACATTTGCCACGATCACATTGTTGACTTTGCTGGTGTGTTCTCCCCCACCCTGTCTCTGTCTTGTATATTTAGACAACACTGTCTGTCTCATGGCTTCTTTGTACTTGGCCGTCTGTCTGCATCCATCTACATGTAGATTGTTTGCTCTCCAGGGCAGGGACTGTCGTCTTGCTCTGTTTTTTATGCTCCTAGCACAGTGAGATCCTGGTCCATGACTGAAGCTTCTAGGTGCTATAGTAATACAAAGTACCGTATGTACTCGTTAATTAGCCCATTCGTTTATAAGCTGACCTCCTAAGATGGTTAGGTAAAAATAGCAAAAACTGTATGACCCTTTCGTAAGCCAACCATATATTTCAGGGTTTGGCAAACTTTGGCTCCCGGCCCATCAGGGTAAGCTGCTGGCAGGTCGGGACGTTTTGTTTACTTGGAGCGTCTGCAGGTGCGGAGCCCCTCAACTCCTAGTGGCCACGATTCGCTGTTCCCAGCCAATGGGAGCTGCGGGAAGCGATGCACCACTTCCCACAGCTCCCATTGGCTGGGAATGGTGAACCGCGGCTACAGGGAGCTGAGTGGCTCCATGCCTGAAGACGCTCCAAGTAAATAAAATGACAATGTATTAGATATTCAATTCAATGATTCCATAGAGTTTAAAACCATCAGATTTTGGTGTAGACCCGTTTATAAGTGGACCCTCGCTCTTTGATGCATCACTCTTTTACCAAAAATTTTCGGCTTATGAACGAGTATATGCTGTAATATAATGTAGCACTTCTGTAGGGTTAATTCTTGACTATGCAGAATTGAGAGTTGCAGGTTAAATGTTATTGCAGGATAAAAATGATTGCAGTCTGTGTACCAAATGTGTTTTGCCTGGAAACTCTGGGTTGAAGTGTAACTAATCATTTGCAGGAAATTAATGACTGCCAGTCAATGGTACAGTGATGTACCAGTTATATAATATTAAGCTTTACTGCTTTTTGCATGTAACTATTGGTGCCCCATAACTTAAGCCCCTGTCACACTCTTTCCTATACATATGCTAAATAAGTTAAATTAGTCTTGCAAAATTGTTTTTTGAACTTATCAGCCTAGGGAAAAAGATGCTAGCCAGTCCTCTCTTAACACACACATTCCACTTAACAGCTTGTCTACACCACACAGCTTTTAGCGACATGGCTGTGTCGACACAGCCTTGTTGCTAAACATTGGTGTGTGTAAATGCTCTTTGTCGGCAAAATACTTCCAGCCCTGTGAGCAGCGTTCGCTTTGTCGACAATGCCGCGTTCACACTGCCAGTTGCCCTGGCAAAACTTTTGTCTTTCCGGGGGGGCGGGGGAGGGGGGCTTTTTTTTAAGTACCCATGAAAGACAAAAAATTTTTTGTTGCCAACTTGGCAGTGTAGATGAGCCCTTAGTGCTGCTTGCAGTTTCTGTAATGGAGAGGTTGAACTTGGACTGCTGCTGAGCTGAAGCCGAGTGGCTCCTCTGATAGGCCTGTGAGTGTAAAAGCAGCAACCTCTGAGCAGCCTAGTAACGTACTTGGACAAACGGAACTGAGGGTACATCCAGATTACATATCGGCGGGTGGTGATCGATCCCCGAACGCATTCCCTGTCGACTCCGGAACTCCACCGGAGCGAGTGGCGGTAGCGGAGTCAACAGAGGAGCTGTGGCCGTCGATTCCGTGCTGTGAGATTGGGAGGGGAGTCGGAATAAGATATGTCGACTTCAGCTACGGTATTCCTGTAGCTGAAGTTGCGTATCTTACATTGACACCCCCCGCCAGTGGAGACCAGGCCTTAGTGAGGTTTTCTCCAGCAAGGCATTTTCCAACATTCACCTATGTGCTTTGTCCCATGCCACCTCTTGTGCTATGGAGGAACACCTTGTAAACTCCCATAAGGCTGCTCCATTGTCCAGGCTCACATCCCTTCTGAAAACTCTCCTCCAGTATGATGGCTACAAGACACTCAGTTGCGGTTAGGCAGTTGATGTGCTCAGACTACTGTTTTCATCCAGCTCTTCATAACCATCTCAGTGTTTCCTTATGCTCCATCATCCATCTCCATCTGTTGGCTCTTGTCTTATACTTGGATTGTAAGCTCTTTGAGGCAGGGACTGTCTTTGTTCTTTGTATAGCGCCTAATGACACAATGGGGCCCTGATCAGGGTCCTTGGGCTCAACCACCGTAAAAATAATGGTGCCTTGTTACGTCTGTCCTTAGCAGTGTTTTGCACACAGTCCAGTAATGAGGTGGCTGCACTTTCCAATAGTCACTGTTGGGCATGGTGCTTATACCTCTTGTGGAGAACTTCCCCCTCGCTTCTAGCTATATCAGAAAATAAAACTCAGCTAATCGGGGCTCTTACCCTTTGATGTTTTATGGCCACCTGTCATGGTATAATTCCCCCACTCTGAACCTTAGCGTCCAAAAGATGGGGTACCAGCATGAATTCCTTTAAGCTCAATTACCAGCTTAGTACTTGTAGCGCTGCCACCAACCAGGAATTCCAGTGCCTGGTACACTCTGGCCCCCCACAACCTTGCCCGGGGAAACCCAAGACCCAGACCCTCTGGATCTCAACACAAGGAAAGTAAACCCTTTCCCCCACTGTTGCCTCTCCCAGGCTTCCCCTCCCTGGGGTCCCCTAGAAGATTACTGTGATTCAAACTCCTTGAATCACAAAACAGAGATAACCTCCCTCCTTCTCTTTCCCTCTCCCGGACTCTCCCTGAGAGAGAAAGTAATCCTGACACAAAGAGAAAATTAACCTTTCTCTCCCCCTTCCCTCCTTTCTCCTCACCAATTCCCTGGTGAATCGAGACCCAGTCCCCTGGGGTCTCACCAGAATAAAAAAAACAATCAGGTTCTTAAACAAGAAAAGCTTTTAATTAAAGAAGGAAAACAGTAAAAATTATCTTTGTAAATTTAAAATGGAATAAGTACACGGTCTTTCAGCTATAGACACCCTCCCAGCCTAAGTATACAAGTACAAATTAAAATCCTTCCAGCAGAATACAAATTTGAACTCCTTTCAGCCAAATACACATTTGAACTCCTCCCAGCCAAACGCACATTTGCAAATAAAGAAAACAAACATAAGCCTAACTCGCCTTATCTACCTAGTACTTACTATTCTGAGCACCTAAGAACCTGTATCAGGGAGATTGGAGAGAAGCATGGTTGCACATCTGGTCACTTTCAGAACCCAGAGAGAACAGCAACCAAAAACTAACAGCACACACACACAAACTTCCCTCCCTCAAGATTTGAAAGTATCCTGTCGCCTGATTGGTCCTCCGGTCAGGTGACAGCCAGGCTTTCTGAACTTGTTAACCCTTTACAGTCAAAAGAGAGATAAAGTACTTCTGTTCTATTAATGGCTACTATCTGTTTATGACACCACCTTTGAGCTCAAATATAAACTCTAATGACTTACACCAAGGGCAGAGAGACAGGAGCTAGCAAACCTCTTGATGAGACACAGAATTGCTCTTTGACCTTGAGCAAGTCTCTTAAAAGCCTTGTTCCCCACTTTCTTCAGCTGGAAAATTAGCTTAAAAAGTTAGCACCTGATCGAAAAGCACATGTTTCAGCTGAGATGCTATGTGAGCCATTTAACAATACTATAGTTAGCACTGAAACATAGCGGTTTAAAAGCAGCAGCAATATCAAAACCCCAATGCTTCCTCGAATGACAGTGCTGTAAAGGCAGCATGCTCTGCCTCTGATCAGTGGTGGCAGTTTGGAATGACACATAGGTGCTCACTGCCTGTCCAGTGCACTTCTGCCTTAGGGAAGGTTGCTGTGGTGATGTGGGGACTCTTGAAGGTGATGGTGGAATCCTCAAAATACAAATAATCAAAGAACAGTGGCAAGCATCTCAACATGTAGAGCCCTACTGTGACCTCCCTAAATCTTTAGGCTGGTGGGTGCTTAGTGTTGTTAAAAGGCAGCAAGTCTTGTACTTCTCAGTCACTTTGACACTCTTGAAAATCCCTTAGGATCTCAACTATGGACACTCATTTTTTCAAAAACCTTCACATAAAGGTCTTGACTGGGTGCCAGTGTTTCATGGCATCTGCAAAGATCAGATGTACAGGTGAGGGGGAAAATCAGACAGTGGTATACGTGGTGGAGGTGTTCCCAAAGTGTCTGGCTTGCACCAGGATTTGCTTTTACTGCACAGATCTCAGTCTATTAAGATGCATGTCTTGTAATCCTGAGTTGTGGGTTGTCTTGTTCATTAGCTGTCAGTCACAGGCAGTGAAATCCTTGCTCCATTCCCTCTCTGGTAGTCCTGCTTCCACTGGCCTGTCAGTCTGTGGAATTTGAGGTGTGCTCTTTGGCCGAACGAGCACTAGACTCTGGTCTGTAGTGAAAAGCTTTTTCTTAGAAGCCATTACTGGGACTTCTCTACCCAAAACTTACTGTGTCTTTGTTTGGCTCCTCTGCCAAACATGTTCACACTGCAGAGATCCCATCTGGCCTCCCCTTCCAAATGCAGGCTTCTTCTTAGAGGTGCTTGGGTAGTGGTGCACAGTGTCTGGATCTCTCCCAGGCCTCCCAGTACCCCCCAGTCTCACTGCATTGCCAAAGTATGCT
The DNA here is from genome assembly GCF_003597395.2 of Chelonoidis abingdonii. Lineage (NCBI taxonomy): Eukaryota > Metazoa > Chordata > Testudines > Testudinidae > Chelonoidis > Chelonoidis abingdonii. Next base: position 23,200,465 of record NC_133772.1, read on the forward strand.
TTTGTTTCAAGGCCAATTTGTGTGTGGCCCTTCTAAGATTTTCCTCCTTAAACTGTTCACTTAGTGGCTCATGCACAGATTATGCTATTTCTCTTTTGTGCACTACGTGCAATTCAGAATGTTGGGACTTCTAATCCGTAAGGCTTTACATGGCTTGTCGTGGCAACCATGAGTTCCTCTAGGCACTGTCCTACCAGCTGCAATCAACTGGAATGATCTGGCTAATAGACCTCAGATTAGAAGACAAAGTCTTCCCCTTTTGGTTCTACCAAAGTCACTTTGCCCTTCAGGACTGGCTACAAGTCATGTTTTTTCTTTCTGGTATATCCTGAGTAAGAGGATCCTGTTGTGGGCTGGGGAGGTATAAAGTGACTTTTTTGTCATTTGCCTTTTGGCTGTCTTTCATATTATGACAGTAATGTGCCCAGGAGAGTTGACTAACTTATTTAAATTACTAAATTACTCAAGGTAGTTGAATCTAAAGCTGACTGAAGAGTTTCAAAGGGATGTCACAAAACTGGGTGACTGAGCAACAAAATGGCAGATGAAATTCAATGTTCAATGCACAATAATGCACATTGGAAAAATATAATCCCAACTATATATACAAAATGATGGGTTCTAAATTAGCTGTTAGTCACTGTGGATAGTTCTCTGAAAACATCCACTCAATGTGCAGCAGCAGCCAAAAAATCTAATAGAATGTTAAGAACCATTAGGAAAGGGATCGATAATAAGACAGAAAATATCATATTCCCTCTGTATAAATTCATGGTACACCCGCACCTTGGATACTATTTGCAGTTCTGGTTGCCCCATCTCAAAAATGATATATTACAATTGGAAAAGGTACAGAGAAAGGCAACAAAAATGATTAGAGGTGTGGAGCAACAAAGGATATGAAGAGAGATTAAAAAGATGGGGGCTTTTTATCTTAAAGAGACTCTGGGATACTAGAGGTCTATAAAATTGCAAATGGTGTGGAGAAAGTGAGTTGGGAAGTGTTGTTGTTTATCCCTTCAGATAACACCCAGTGAAATTAATAGGCAGCAGGGTTAAAACAAAGATAAGGAAGTTCTTCATACAACACACAGTCAACCTGTGGAACTTGTTGCGGGGGAATGCTATGAAGGCCAAAAGTATAACTGGGCTCAAAAAAGAATTAGAGAAGTTCTTGGAGGATATGTCCATTAATACTATTAGCCAAGATGGTCAGGGACACAACCCCATGCTCAGGGTGTCCTTAAACATCTGGCAGCCAGAAGCTGGGGCTGGATGATAGGGTGTGAATCACTCAAAATTACCCTGTTCTGTTAATTTCCTCTGAATCATCTGGCACCAACCACTGTCAGAAGACAGGATATTGGGCTTGGAGGGATGATCTGACGCAGTACGGCCATTCTTACGTTCTTATTTGCAAATGAACATAAAAATACAAACGGTCTAATGTTTACCATGCTAACTCCCCGGTAGGGAACTTATGCATGGAGATTCATTGTCTTTTTTTCTTTCCTTAGGCTATTGATCCAAGCTGGGTTTAATTTGAATGTCCAGGACAACGATGGCTGGACTCCACTCCATGCTGCAGCACACTGGGGAGTGAAAGAAGCTTGCACTAACTTGGCTGAAGCGCTCTGTGACATGGACATCAGGAACAAGCTGGTGAGTGAGTGTTAAACTATTGATGCAACTTCAGAGTTCCAGTGACTGTCTGGAAGCAAGGATTTTACTGCTGTACTCTGCTATGCTGAAACAGTCTTTACCTAGAAGAGCCCTGATCCCTGTTAGGTCAGAGCTGAAGTGTGAGTTTTATAGAGAAATGTGCACACACCTTTTTTGCCCATTGCTCAGCCCAGCCATCTGGTAAGTTGCAAGAAGACCAGCTCTAATTACTCTGTATAAATTGAAACGTATTTGGAAACACCGAATTTAAAGACTTCCTGTTTCTGAGGCTGCTACCCTCCCTAGTCTTGTGGAAAAAGGTTAGTCAGTGAGTCTTAAAGCTCAGGAATGTAAGGGAGAGGAGTGCAGGGTATCTTCTGTCTCGTTTTAATACTGTCTTGGCAACTTAAAAGTGACCAAAAATCAGTCTTATTTGCATGGGAAATAAGCCAGGTACAAAAGACCTGGTGGTGGTAATCCCAGAGTTTTTCATGGAAAACTTTAATTGTGGACATGTAGCTGTAACTGGAAGCCTGTAGCTTTTTGGAGATAACCGATTGGATGCTGAAGGTTTTAAATCCTTTCCATTCACTCTGAACATCTTGGTCATATAATCTGGGGGAACCTGCAGAATTCTCTAGTTGTGAGGGTGGGAAGCAGAGACTGTGTAACTTTTTTTTTTTTTTTTTTGCTGATTACAGTATTAACTTCAGAGCCACATACTGTTAACGTTTAAAAATGTACTTGTCCCCCATGAAACTCCCATCCTGTTCTCCTTTCCTGTTATTTCTGAACTCTGATGTGTATGAAACTGTTTTTACCTATCTAAACTGCTTCCTGCCTGAATTGATTCAGTGCTGTGATATCATGGCCACTTCTTTAACAGTGGATTGAGACTATACCTGCTAGAGCAACATCAGGAATGAATCCAGGCAGGAGGCTTAGGCAGCTGAGAGAATAAATTAACTTTTTTTAAGCGTCTGGCTGAGTGTGGCATTTTCCTCCTTGTATAAATGAGGAATAGAGTAACATCTGCTTGTAGTGAAAATTGATCTGAAAAATTACGCTTGTGATTCATTCGGTTTATTTTTCTTTGTATGATTATTCACCTAAGGCCTGATCTGGCAAAGAGAACCACATGGACAGACCCCTGCCACCACAATTCTCTTTGCTGTATTGGGACTGAATTTGCAAAATTCTGTAATCCTCAATGGTTGTCTGGGTAACTGCTGCAAATTAGCGAGGTTCTACTGCCTTATTGCTCTGCAAACAATCCCTTTGAAAGTTAAGTGGGTCATAATATCTTTAGTGATCTGACTATGGGTTGTAAATTCCCTGGCCAGGAGCTGTGGCCTGTCAGTCTTCATTTAATCAATAGCCATCAGGTTTCATTATTAATGTGATTAATAAGGTGGCTGAGTATTTTGATTAAAATGACAGTGTTGCAGGTCTCTTGCATTACATCCCAATGTGGCCTTCCTAGTTATTTTATACACCTCTACCCCGATATAACGCTGTCCTTGGGAGCCAAACAATCTTCACGCGTTATAGGTGAAACTGTGTTATCTCGAACTTGTTTTGATCCACCGGAGCATGCAGGCCCCCCCACCCCCTGAGTGCTGCTTTACTGCGTTATATCTGAATTTGTGTTATATCGGGGTAGAGGTGTATTTATGTGTAACAGTTCAGGACAGAGACCCCTCAGCTTTGTCCTGTTGATGGCTGCATTGGCAGATTGCCAGGAACTTAGAAGGGTGCACTAAAGAATAGGGCAGGTTGAAGTCACCCTCATCCTTAATGTAGATGTGCAATTTTTGGAGAGCACGTGACCCAAATGCAATAGTTCTTGCTGCTGAGTTGTAGCATGGGATCTCATTTTCTCTGAGCTGCATTTGTAATAAAGGTGAGTCTGGCCATGGGTTGCATTATAAAACTGCATCCTCTGCTTTTGGCCATCCCTGGTCTAGGAATTAAGTGACTATGGCAAAATGACATGAGAGCTGTCTTCTCTGCCATCCCATTCCATATGTCACCTGGCAGTTGAAGGTCCAAGCAGGTCTCTGAAGGTGGGGGTCTCCTAATTGCGTACTGCGGCCGGAAGTTCAGTTCTTTTATCCACTGGTAAAGAACATTTCGCACATATTAATGAAGCTTGGATGGTTCCTTTGTTTTCTAATTGCCTGTGTCATCAGGGCCAGACACCATTTGATGTGGCTGATGAGGGACTGGTTGAGCACTTGGAGATGCTGCAGAAAAAACAGAATGTGGTGAGTTTTTGGCTGACCGCTTTCTTGCTTTCTAACTAGCTCTCTCTGCATGGATAATCTAACATACATATGATGTCTCAGTCAAGATATGAAACTACGTGCCATCATTTCTTAGATAATCTGGAGACATTAAAGATAATGGCATACTTAAAATTACAGAACCCGTTTGCTAGCAATTCAGCTGTAGCAAGAGGGACAATGATTTATCAACATCTTGCATTCTAGACATTGAGTGTAGCTGTACAGTTAATCTTTATATTTACCATTGTCCCTAAATCTCTTGTTTCTGGGAGGTACTTACATAGTAACTGAGGAATGCTTATGGTTATTATAACTTCACATAAGAGAAGGTGACTCAAATACTGTGTCCTGCTGTATTCTGAACTGGTATATTTGTTCCTGTATTGTCTTTTAGAAGAGCAAGGCTGAGTGAGGGAGAAGTAATTATAAGTTACTATGTGAACCCCAACATTGGGAGAAGTGTAGTAATTTCAAACCCACACTAAATAGTATGTCATCTTGTGATGTGGTGAAAGCCTTGAGATCAAAGGAAAACTGATCCTCATATTGCAGCATTGGTCTGGAGTTGCATTCCTTCCTAGTCCATCTCAGACTTGCCACACATTCATTGATGTCACCAAGATCCAGTCAAGCAAAAAAAAAAAAAAAAAAAAAATCCAGCCAGATGCAGCATAACGTGGTGGAATTAAAGTGGTGTTGCTAGAGAGAAAATGTTAGCTATAAAAACATGGTGGTGATACCAGTACTTACAGCTTTGAGGAATAGGGCAGTGAGAGAGGTAGAACCCAGAATTCTGGTTGCATCCTTTTTTTTTCTTTTCCAAAACTGTTTTTAATGTGAACCAACTTCTCAGCAAAGTAGGGGACTTGATAAACTAATATATAAACAGAGTTCTTTAGGCTTTTCTCCCAGGAAGTGTGAACCAGCTTAATGCAGAAAACTGCACTCCAAAAAAACAAAAAAAAAAACAAAAAAAACCCCACACCTACAAATTCTCTTACATATAGCATAAAAAAACTGCTATAACATGCATGAATAGGCCATACACAAATTTCTTAATGAATCTTGACATATTTCTTTCAGACAGGACCAGGAAAAATGGTGGTATGTCTTCTGTGTTCTCACCTAACCTTAGGCTAAATTAGGCACTCAGAACTCTTAGGAGAAGCTCTATATTTCAAGTTATGAATGACTTTCCTGGGCTTATGTCTGTTGGAACCATCAAATCATAGACTTTAAGGTCAGAAGGGACCGTTATGATCAGCTGGTCCAACCTCTTGCACAATGCAGGACACAGAATCTCACCCATTCACTCCTGTAACAAACCTCTAACCTATATCTGAGCTGTTGAAGTCCTCAAATCATGGCTTTAAGACTTCAAGGTGCAGAGGATCCTCCAGCAAGTGACCCGAGTCCCCCGCTACAGAGGAAGGCAAAAAATCCACAGAGCCTCTGTCAGTCTGCCCTGGGGGAAAATTCCTTCCCGATCCCAGATATGGCATGCATTCAAAGATGCGAATATGTTTGTGCTTCTTACATGTCCAGAGGGATTCTGGGCCTCTCTATCAGCAGAGGAAGAACTTATAACTTACCTTGGGCAATGTGCAGAAGAAGCAAAGGAGGGGAGAAGTTCTCTGCTGAACAGATCTAGCCACCCCAGTCAACCTCCCCTTATAGCACTATCTTGATATTCTGTTAGCTTAAGGCAGGGGTCGCCAACGCGGTGCCCAAGGGCATCATGGCATCTGCCGAGGCGTCTAAGTGTGCCTGCATACTGTCTGATGGACAAGCATCCACCAAAATGCCACTGACAAACTGTGTCATCCAGAGGCATCACTGCCGAAAAGCTGCCGATTTTCGGCGGTATTTCGGCGGCGGCACCTCTGGATGCTGCTGCTTGTCGGCGGCAATTTGGCGGCAATACCTATTGATGTTGCCACTTGTCGGCAGAATTTTGGCGGATGCTTGTCTGCCACTATGGTTCTCCGTGGCTTGTTGTCTGGGGCCCGCCAGAAAAAAAAAGTTGGGGACCACTGGTTTAAGGCATCCAATGCTGGGGTCCCGCAGTGCTTTCCAATCCTATAAACGCTGCACTGCGGTGTTTACAATTTTGAGATTCCAGGATGCATTCACTTGAACGTGAGTGCCAGGCTGAGGGATTTTTAGTGGGATTTTCAGGCTCAGAATGATCCTCAAAATGCACGACTACACTAGAATTACAATCTCTTTCTGCTCTACATAAATACATGCCTATAGCTCCTGGGAGTTACCCTAACTATTACCATGCTGCTACTGGTTTATCCATCCCTAATGGAATCTCTGGTGCCAAGATTCCTGAACCAGGTGGCTAAAACAGTTCCATCACTGCAGGAATTGACACTTGATGACAACTTCCCCTCAAACCCACCCCAATTCTGTGCATGTGCTTGAAAGAACAGGGCAGTACATCTGGGGCAAGCATCTGACCCTTAGGGTCAAAGGGGACTCCCCTCCATCAGCACTGTTGCTGATTTCTATGGAATTTCCCATGAAGTGACACTTGAGTGTAACAATGTACCTGGTATCTACCTTACTCTATTATAGCTATTCCTGGCTGTGATATGGTGGGCTTATAGATGTGTATTTGCCTGTCAGATTGAACAACAACAAAGCACTTAACAAGGAAAAACACCTGCCACTTCCTCAAAATGAGGTTTCGGATGACTTTAGACTGATAATGAGCTGCTCGTGCTGCTGATGCCTGTTCAAATATGACCTTCCCATTCTTCTCCCACCTTTTGACAGCTGCGCAGTGAGAAGGAGACGAGAAACAAGCTAATTGAAGCTGACATGAATGGGAAACTGCAAAGTGGACTCTTCAAAAAGTAAGACCCACAAAACAGCTAGTGTAGCTTTTGTCTTTTCTACAGTCTCCTACACGCCTGTCTTCCCTGGGTAGCTATCTCCAACCTCTGTCTGAAGACTTGATGATCTCAATTTGAGACCTTTTAGTACAGCTAGAGGGATTGCACTCTAGTCCACATTTCCCCAGGCTGAGTGGAGTTGTCTCTGCCAGCATGGGGATGCAGGATCGGGAATTTCACCCATAACAAATGTACTGAGTAGGAAACGGTGGGGTGCAGAAGTGTGTAAGAGGTACTTGTGTGCTTACCTGTTCTAGATATAGTGACTTATCTGTAGGTTCCTTAAGAGTAAAGGTCACAAATAGCTGCTTTCCCCTGTTGGCACATCTTAAAAACTCCTATTTGTCTTAGCAAAGAGAAGATTCTTTATGAAGACGACGCTCTGAAGTCCCGGGAACCAGAAGAAGAGAACAAGGAATCGAGCAGTTCCAGCTCTGAGGAAGAGGAGGAAGCTGAAGAAGATGAGGCTTCAGAATCAGATGCTGAAAAGGAGGCAGGTAATGCATAATGCAACACTGAGATTTTAGTTAATTAATTAAGATAGGAGGCCTCAGGTAGGGAGTCCCACTCACTGTTTTTTCAAAGGCGAAATGCATTTTAAAAATGTTTCTTCAGATGAGCTGAGCTGCTCAGTAAATCACATGGACTGGTACAGCATATGGTGGATAACTATATAGTGAGACATCTTTTAAAAAATGGAAGACCTGACTTCATTGACTCTGAATTTATTTTAAAACAGATGAATACTTAGGTGAGAAATTAGAATTTGATCTCAATACCCAAAATTAGAATTGCTAGAAAGCAAAGTAATGGTGAATTTAATAGTCCTTGCCCCATCCTTTCGTTTAATACAACTTTGCAAGACCCTTTTAGAGGGATAAAAACTTTTATCTTGTCAAATGTTTCAAACCAGCATTGTTGTTTCAAGCACTAAATGCAAACAGGACATTTTCCTTTTTGTTTATTGGCTCATAGATCAGCATAAGTGTTAGTAAAGATCTGGGGGTAGGTTTTAATTTATGTTCTCCATCAGCTCTGCGTCAGGACAAAACAAAAATGTTATGTAGGTCTTATATAAACTGTGCCTTTTCCTCAGCGTAAGTGTGTTTAAAATGCTTTGAATTTTTGGATAACCTTCCCCACCAGACTATGCTAACTTTGGGATGGGCAGTAGTTAGACACCTGTGAAACTTTGTTTTTCGATTTTTTTTTTTTCATTTTATTTTTGGGGAATTTTGTGTTTTTGTTTCATCAGCCCTGTCTCCTCACACACCCCTCACCCCCTTCCCCTCCGCACTCTTTATACAGCTGCCAAACCGTCCTGCTGACCCCCACCTGCTCAGCACGCGTGTGACCTTTGCGGGACCCACCATTGCCTGGATGCACTCTGTCTGGTGGAATTGATCCTCGTAGCTCACCATTTGTGCTCATGGGTGCTCCCATTGGCTACTGACTCCCCCCTGGCTGATTAGAAGCTTTTGATTTTTTTTCTTCCATTTTATACATTGCTTTTTGTTTTATTTTGTGGTTATTTCACATTTGAGAATAACACAGGGCTCTCGTTAGTTTCCAGTCTTACTTGCCTATGTTCCCCCTTAAAGGTAAAAATTTTGGTGAATGAGAGGTTTTGAGTAACCAGTTCAATGTGTGGAGAAAATAGTACTCCTATTGTACCTTAAATATAATGAACTGAATGAAGGTGTGTCTAGAAGTTCATCTTCTAGTTAACTCATTTTAATGTTGCTCAGTAAAAGCCACTTGCTGTTGTTCTAGATAAAGGACTAAAAATGTGTTTTCAGGAAAAATAAACAGTAGGAAATGGAAACTTGTTTCCTGTTACATTTAAATACTCCATCACCATATGGAAAGCTTTTTCTGATCTTGGTGTATAAAGGTTTCAGTCTGCTGAAGAATAATGGATTCACTAAGTACATCATGTAATCTCATGCTTTAGCTGCTGCTGTTAACTGCTGGAGTTCCAGGCTCCTGGTTTCTTCATAACGTCTCAGTGGCTTCAGTTAGGAACTTAGTCAGGGTGTGTGTGGTGCACATGTTGTTCAAATGACAATATTTAGGTCTCTGCTTCCTGGTTTACCCATATCTCTGCAAAGAGGGGCTGACCGCAGATTCCTGTGACACTGTTTAGCTTTCATCCCCAGAATAAAAACAGAAAACAAGTCTCCCCCCTAGTGTTCTATAGATGTAAGACTGTTAGGATCCTGTTGTTTCTGAACAATGACTTTAGAAAGCTACAAAACAGCATTTCATTGGGTGATGATGGTACTTAGTTTATCAATATATTTTCAGTTTTTTTCACTAGACAAGGAAGACGAATATTGATCAAGAGTTAGTGTGCCTGTGGATTATAACTGCACCTTACTCAGTCTGTTTCCTTAGTGTGCTAATCAATAAATCTTTACTCCATTGAGCACTGCAAAACTGTCAAACAGCTATGGAAGCACAACCTGGCTTCTGTTGTGCAGCGAAAGAACTATCACTTGGGCTCTGATTGGACAAACTTGAAAGTGGATGATGAGTTAAAAGGACCGAAGCATCTAGGTTGATCTTGGCAGAACTGGCAATTTAAAAAAAAAAAAGTCTCTGTCTGTGTATACTAATGACAAAGATTAAAAGTTTTTTAAAATTAAATCTTTTGGCATGTAAATAAAATAAATGTCATATGGATTTTAGTCCATGTGCAGTTGGTCTTCTAATTAAAATAGTGTTTAATAGGCAGCAACTTTGTCTTGTAATCTCGGGTCTTGCAAGCAAAGCAGGGGCCTAAATGAAACATCAACAAGTAGGCTTGGCAGAATAACTTATTTTTTTATAATTTTGAGGGATAATATCTGTTTTCAAGCATTTTTTATTTTTATCCATTTTACATTTTCACAGTTTCACTATTATGAGGTATTCACATTTTTTATTTTCAGCTGTAGGAAATTATGGAGGGATCAGACAGTTACTTAATGACAGACATTAAGATTCAAAAAATTAAAGCTTTATAGCCATTAAAGCAAATTTGTTAACATTGCATGTCAAAATATATAAAGTACAGTAAATAGCCTTAAATCAAACTAGTAAGTTCCTAAGCAGCATTTTTCTTAGCTTTGCCTATCTGTAAATGTTGATTATTGAGGGAAAAATTTGTTCTGTTTGTGTGTACAGTGAAATCAACTTTTACTGACATTTAAAAAAAATGTAATCAATCCTTCCAAGCCTGCCTATAAGCAGCGGTTTAGCTGCAGGAAGTGGTGTCACATAGCGTATCAGCTTCAGAAACAGTATGGATGAACATTATACAAATATGGAATTGAAGTTAAACTAAAGTCAGAGCAGACCTGTTTTGGCAACTCTTAGTGTAAAGTAGCTTTTCCGTATGTAAAACACACATGTATTTTAATTGCTGACTCTGGTATGAAAACTTGAGAAGGCAAAAGAGCCCAGAGTTTTTTGTCTTGGCCTTATTTCTTACAAGAGTTTAGAGCCCTATTTCTGCTCAGCTCTCTGATTTGCTCAAAGCAAGTGGAGGCAGCCAAGTGAAATTGAGGCATTCCCCCGTCCCTGAGGAGCAAACAGCAGTGCACAAAAAGTGCGGCAATGCTGTATCTTTGTGTACTAATCTGCTTCAGACTGCTACTGAAAGATAAAACAAGTGCAAGACAAACTGTGCCAGGTGGGCAGCCCCAGCGCTGGCAGCCCCCACCTGGGTGCTGCAGGCCCAGCGCTCCCAGCCCTGGAGCTCCGGGCGGCATGGCCCCAGCGCCTGCCTAGCCTGTCCCAAGTCCCGGCCGCAGGCTGGCTGGCCTAGCCCCAGCACACTTCCGCAGAAAGGAAGCATCTGTCTTGAATAGAAATCAAAAAGCCGTAATGGTGGAAGCTTGAGCTTGAGCTTGTAGAATGGAGCAAGTAGGTAGCCACAGGATCTGTCTGTTTTCGGTTAGTTTATTCTTGACTATCTCCAGAGTGATCAGATAGCCCCAGCTGTACACAAAAATGAAAAATAAGTTATGCCATTGGATTCCCATCTTCCTCTCTCTGCAAGAGCTATGCCCCAAACCCATAGTGAATAGCCAGCAGAACCATGTCATGGTATCCCTCACCTGACTGATTCAGATGTGCATGCCACTAGGTATATTTTGGCATTGCAGGAATACTTTAGTCTAGTTCTCAAACCCATGTGTCTGTCAAGAATGATCAGTTAAAGGAAATCTAATGAGTGAAGTCTGTTATCTGGCCTCAAACGCTCTCAGGAAAGACGGGACAGTTTACCTGCTGGGGGTAAATAGGTGGCTCTGTAAAGCATGCTTCAGTTCTATCCACTTAGTGCAGAGGTGTTTTAGGACTGGGCAGAAATACCTTTTGTTCAATGAGTAGACTTAGGGATTCTTCCCTTTATTCTGAGTGTGGGGAACTGGAATGTTCCGTTATTACACAGGCTCTGGGTCTGCTTATTTGCACATCACAGTGGTAAAGGGAAAGTGGTTTATAAATGCAACATTCAAACACCTTGTTTTTCCTCCCCTTGTCTAAAATTGTAGAGAGAAAGAAAGAGTCCTTTGCCAACCATTCTAGTCATGAACCCAGGACTAGCATCACTGAGCAAATACCACCACCAGAGCAAAACTCCTTCACTGCAGCTCCTGCCAGAAAAGTAAGTGAATTGGGGATTGACTCAGAGTCCAACTGTGCATTCCATTGTTGCTTTAAAGCAATTGGTTACACTGGAGAATAGATTTTCTTAACTGGTGTTCAGAGAGGTTGCAAGACTTACAATCAGATACTATTCTCTCTCTGATTTAACAAAGAGGCACAGTTAATGGCATAATAGTCTGCGACATGCACAAATAGGGCTTATTTTGTCTGGTGTGCTATCTTTCCATTATGTCACCCTCTGAAATAAGTGGGGGCATTAAAAAAAAAACAAAACCAAAACCACACTTTACTGCTTAACAAGTACTCCTGGTTCTCTGGCCAGGAAGGACCCCACTGCCTGTTCGGTGACAGAAGCAGTTTTGTTGACATCTCTTCCCCTAGTTCCTTCCAGCAGGAAGTACTGCAACAGAGAACTCCGTTGAAACTGTCCTTATGGAAGCGACTGGTAAAATTCCTGTTTTTGCTCTTCATGGCAATGTGACAACAATGCAATTGGTATTGAAGCACATAGCCTGAAGATCCATCCAGGTTACATAACCTGTACCAGACTTGATGGCACTGTATGAGCTATGATGCTACACTAATGAGGTAGAGGTGAGATTGCTTGTCATTTCTCTGGCAATGATATTCTCCCTCATCTCTCTTTGAGTGAAGCTCTCTATTGCTACTGAGATTAGACATAAACCTCTTCTGACTCTAAATCCACTTGGCTAGCAGGAGCCATGAATTTGGTCCCTATGTATATTTCATACATGCCTGAGACTGGAGAATTTGCAAGTAGTGTCTGTTGGTCCGTTTTTGGGCCCTGGTGTTCTTTGTGCACAGTATCGATGGTATAAGGAGAGGTGCAGACCAACTGTCTCTCTTGTTCATTCTTACTGTTGCTCAGCATGAGTCAGAATCCTATGTCCAGAGCCATCTTTTGTACTGTTTTCGTACCTGTAAATGAAAATACTAGCAACTATACACTATTATAGTCTTTTAATTAGCATAGTTTAGTCCCCCTGCGCTCCGCTCCCGCCTTGGGGCCTCCCCTCTCCATTTCTTTTCACTCCCCTCAGAAGGAGGACTATGCCTAGAGTCCTGGGAATTAAGAAGTGTCTCTTGCCCCTGCCCTATTTCAGTCAGCGATGACGATTAATGCTGCCTTTAGTGTCTTAGGGAGGCTCACATCTCCACTAAGTGCAGCATCTGCCTCTGCTGCCCTCCCCAAACTAGAGAGGCGACGAGTTTCAACTGAACAAGTACTTCATGGAGAAAGTCATGAGACCCAGTCAGATCCTGGCAGGTGAACCCTGGTACATAGGCCTTGGTCTGCAGGCAGTGCCCCTCTAAGCATGAGCTCCAAAGCAGAGGCCAGGGCTGTTAAGTCAGAGTAGTCATTGTCTCAGGCCTAGTAGGAGAGTTAGGGGCATAGATCCCCTTCCCCATTTGCTTCTAAAAGAAGGATCCCTCCTTGACTCTGTCCAAGTCAGGTGAGCCCTCATGTTGATCCTAAAGACTCAGGTCTGCATAAACCTGACCATGAAGGTAAGGTGTGAAGGAGAAAAGACTCAGTATTGACTCTGGCTCTAACTTTAAAGCCAAAGGATTGGCACCTGCCAGCACTGACTGGGAGCTCCAGGATAGACTCCTCTTCAAATGTACTGACTCGTTCCCAGAAGGATCAACTGAGCACCATCAGTCCCAATCACTGGGACTCCTCGTGTTCTGGGAGAGACTGAAACTTTTACCTCTTTTGAGGATATTTTCACCTTACCTTGTCCTCTGTTTCCTCCCCTTTCTGGTGTGATCCTCCTGAGGGACACCTCAACAACAGAAGAAGAAAGAAGAAACAACTCTTGAGGAGAAGGGACTAGTCCTCTATTCTATAGATGAATTGAAGCATTCATCTACTAGTACGGCCAACAGAGCCAGAATTTACCTTCTCATTGGTTGATTCTGATGTCTAGACAAGCTATCACTTCCATGTAGGGGGGTTAGGTCAGATAGAGACAGCAGGAGATCTTGGACCCATCTTATGCCCAGAGGTGACCACCTAGAGGACCGATGGTATCCACTGCATTAAGATTCCCCCCCCAACCAGTTGACACTTCATACTGGCCCTGTTGGGATCTATGGGATCCCTATGCTAGAGACACTCCAGATCTATGCATGAATCCCACTGGCCCTCTCCTCCTAGTCAACACCAACTGGCTCCATCAGAGCACGTGGAAGGAGGAAATGGAGCTGGATCAACTGGTTCTGACAGATATCATCGACGTTGCCTGATGAGGCAATTGCTCCATCCTCAGCATCTCTGCCTGAAGACCACAGGCAATACCAAGAGCTCTTGCAGATTGTGGCAATTGAACTCCAGATTCCATTTCGGGAGGTCCATGATATGCAGTATAAGCTCATGGAAATCTTGCAGCCCACTGGCCCCAATCAAGTGGGCCTCCCGGTAAATGAGGCTATCATGGAACCAACCAGGGCGGTATGGCATACTTCTGCATCTTGCACTCCCACCCTGAAAAAGGTTGAGAATTGCTAACAACCAGGTCCTTTTAGCAAAGCACGATTTTACAAATTACTCCAAATTCTTGGAGTTCAAAGACACTCCATCAGTGGACAGGATCCAATTCCAAGCCCTCACCGAGGAAAGCAAACTGGTAGCTAAGACTTCTTTTCAGTTTGCAATGGACACTGCTGATATTGCATCTAGAGCTATTGCTGCAGTGATACTTGAGGCATGAAACATGGCTTCACTCTTTGGGATTCTTCAGGGAGAAAATCCCATGGAGGACTTGCCCTTTGAGTCTAACCTCTGTAACAAAAAGGTGGATGAGTCACTGCACTCATTAAGACTCCATGACGACCCTCCACTCCCTGAGCATTTATAGCCAGCACCAAAGAGGAAACACCACAAACAGGTGTATCTCCCTCAGCTATTCTACCACCAGCACCCTTACGAACTGCCGTGCAATGTCAGAAAGTGCAAGGTAAGCAGCTCTTTCGAACACAGCCACTCAACTCTATCCACCAACCAGAGGTTACTTTTGACAGGATGCTTAAGAAACACATACGTTTATTGATGTCATCTCCAACTGCCCCCCAAATCTTTGATGGCCCAAATTTTTCGCCCACAATTGGAGGGCAGTAACAATGTATAAGTGTGGATTGGATACCATCCAGTCTGGCTATGCCATCAAGTTTATCTCTCCTTCCCCCTTGCAAACCCCTTTCCTGGTCCATCTTCAGGGACCACCTTCAAGAGGAAATCTTCCGTAAGGAGGTGGACTGCCCTCTCCAAGGAGGAGATATAGAGTAAGTGCCACCTCAGCATCTAGGAAAAGAGTTCTACTCCCTATATTTCAGTCTCCAAGAAAAAAGAAGGATGAAGACCCATTTTCTACCTACATCAGCTGAATATTTTTATTTGCAAATCATAATTCTGTATGTGCACATTGGCATTGATAATTCTCTTCCTGGAGAAGGGCATGTGGCGCACAGCTCTCAACATGAAAGATGTTTTTTTTCATGTGGGCATTCATCTGCCCCACAGAAGGTTAGTCAGATTTCTGGTGGGACAAGAGTACTATCAGTTCAGAGTACTTTTGTTTGGACTGGCAACAGGGCCTACCTCACAATGGTGATGGCCCAGATGAGTCAAAACAGCTATACCAACTTCTTGTACCTGAATGATTGGGTCCTAACAGGCAGATCCAATCAGGAGGTTCAATCAGCAACCCTATCTTTGATCCACGTTCTGACATCCTTGGGAATTTGTGTAAACAAAGTCTACTTTGAGTCCCACAAAAAACCTTAGACTTTATAGAAGCAACCAAAGAACTGACTTAAGCAAGGGCCGATCTCCCTATGGACCAATTTCAGGCCATGAACAGCTTGATAAGTCAAGTCATCCTCAGACCTCAAACCACAGTCAAGGTTTGTCTTTCTCTGCTAGGCCACATGGTCTTGAGTACTTGCAAAACAGCAGTCACCAGGCTTCACCTCTGTGTACAGGCTGGCTTTGGGCTGTTTACTCTTCAGACAGAGACTAAATTAATACCAAAGTGACAATCTTTGCCAAGGTCATGGCTTTTCTGGTTTGATAGATGAACCTGGAGTAGTTGTATGTTGGAGTTAGCATTCTTTGTGCATACCCGATGGGACCATAATCTGTATTCCACTACCCATCCTCTTTCCCCTCTGCTTTGGATCCTGACTGGATTTGTGATAGCGAAGGAGCTGGAGAAGCAGTTGGTCCAAACCTCCCCTTACACCCTGGGGCTCTAGGATTCAGGCACAGACCTACAGAGACAATGTGCAAATTTTCTGGTCTCAGGCGCAAAGAACATGGGTGTACCCATGTTTGGAATACAGATAGGGACTGTACATGTCAAAAAACTTCCTGTTACAGCTGAGTAACCTTCATATCTTGCATTCCTTTTGGTGGCCCTGTGCTTAATGTCTCAGGTTCATACACTGAAGTGCAGGTTGTTATATGCTGGGTTATTTTTTTTAAATTTATTTAGAGACTGAGCTAATAGATCTGAGAGATGCAAGTGGTTTCATAGTTAGTCATGAATTGTTTTGTATGTGCCAGTCAGCCTAATTGCTTGCCCAGAGCAAATAAAATAGCACTCCCTATGGCATAAACTTAAATTTACTTAACCAGGCAAGTGATGAGGAAGAGAGAGTGAGCAACTATGAATAGTGTAGTTAACCCTTTCCCTGCTGCAAAGCATTGCAGCTACCTCAAGCCGATGAGTGCTTCCTATGCAAGTATGAAAATCCGATTCTCAGTAGTTTGAGACTTTTGATTAATTGAAATGGGTTAACACAGAGTAGGTGTATGTATATTTTATAGATAAACTCCTTGTTGCACACATTCATCAGATTAACTGAAATCCCTTAATTAACACAACTTCGCTTACAACAACTGTCTCCTGCCTCTCGAGCTTTTCCTGTGTCTCACTACCATCAGACTAGATTTCTTGCTGGGAAATGTCAGTATAATGGCCTCACTGTGTCTTGTAAGGTAAAATCTAATAGTTGTACGGTCTCCATGAGGCACGTGGGTTAAGGTAATCTGGTAATGTTCAGCTTTTTTTTTTTTCCTTTGGAGCGAAATCCATCCAAAACCACATTACAAAAAACATAAAGGTTGCAGAGTTATGTACATAGATCTCAAAATGCCAGAATTAAGGACCCATGTGCAAACTAACTCTGTCCCATTGTAAATATGCATTGCAATAGTGTTAATTAAACGAGTGCGTACTACTCAGGTACAGCAAAAAAAACAAACCAAAAAAAAACAAAACACACATCTCTCCTATAACCTTGCACATGAGTAGATGGAGGCAGATGCTCTGCAGGAGCCTCCCTCTCCTAGTATTGGTTATTTTCATGGATCTCTCTTGCATACATAGAGTAATATGCCAGTACTACAACATGCTACATATCTGTAGCTGAAACAAAGTTGTGAAACAATTGTATATTTGAGGAAATAGTATGTGGTTGTATACTGAAGTTCATAATAAAACCAATACAGAGCGGCATGTACAGAATATACGGTTGCATGGTTTCTCATATGAAGTGTTCACTTGCACTCATGTGGGATGAGCTGCATAAGGCACTTGTGCCTTTGCCACCCTTAAACACATGCTGACAAAACCTTTATATTACACCTTTTTATTCCCCCTCTATTATCCTAATTAACCTTAGCTTGCGTTTACAGATTAGAATTGTGTGTGTATATGTGTCTAGCTATCACTGGAGTCTGCACTGAATCTCATGCTTTAAAGTGTAACCTACTTAGTAAAATTCGCTGGGAAGTTAAATTATATACTGTCTGCAGAACCCTAGCTTCCTACCCCCTGTTGTCTTCTCCCACTGCAGTTCACCAGTTTGCTCAATAAATCAGAGGAGCAAAAGGATGAATCTCCCTCATCTTGGAGGCTTGGTCTGCGGAAAACTGGCAGCCACAATATGCTAAGCGAAGCTGCTTCCCGGGAGGCACTAAGAGATAGAGGTTCCTCCATCTACCGTTCTTCATCGAGTCCCCGGATTTCTGCATTCTTAGACAACAAAGAAAAGGTCTCCTTTCCCTCAAAACAGTTTGTAGTGAATCCCATCTGAGGGGTGCTTACCAAGCAGCGTCAATCAGCTTATCCATCTGTAAGGCCATCCCACTTTTGAGCGTCATCCCACTGGGTTTCAGTAATGGCCACTCATTTGTAATCTCCATAATTTAATACCCCTCTCTTTCTTCTTGCAGCTTTTTTTCATGCTGCTTGCATCTGTGTTCAGATGCTTTAGTGCATTTATACATTCTTCCTGTTTTGAAAAGTACGCCATCTTACTTTCTGTGTTGGTAGTTCATGCAAAATTGTTGGAGTTCAGCCAAAGCATTCCTTTTACCCCTTCCTACCTAATTTGGAGCCTGTTTAGCAATCCCCCGGTAGTTTGGCATCCCACATACTTTAGTTGGGAATGTCTAATCCAGCCAGTGAGTGACCTGTGTTCACAGTAGGTATTGTGCTGCTCTGAATCTAAAGTCTTCCTCAGTGTGCTCTCCATCCATTCAGCTCTGCTGCCCATTTACACATGATCTGTCTTAATTTAGAAGCTGACCTCAGTTACTAGCCTCACCTTTTATCATGCTAGTTGCCAGGAAAGCCAACTCTCTAAAAAGAACATATGGTAATTCTAGAAAACAGATCTTTTGGGCTATTTCTTGAAATGGTTCCAGGCTGACTCCTCCATGCCAATTTTTAAACTTAGAGCAAAGGCCTTGAAAATTGGCAATTTTGGAAAAATTAAAAACTGACTCTCACTTCTAGAAGCAAGAATGGAAACACTGTAATTCAGAGGTGTTGCTGAATGCCATTGAAGATGTAACTTCTTTGTGAAATATACATGATCTTGAAATACTTTTTGTTTTTTGCTTCAGGATAAGGATAGCAAAAACTACTTTGCCCCCATAGCCCCTAGAAGACTAAGCAGTACGGGTGACATAGAAGAAAAGGAAAACAGGTAGGACTTGAATTGAATTTAAGGCTCAGATTTTATTCTGGGGAATATTCTGCTGGAATTCACTCCTTGGAAATGCCTTACTCCTGTTTCTGTGCTCCTGCTTCATAGTTTTCACACATCACTCCCAAGCACATAGGTGTTTGATATGGCTCGAAATCTGGCAATATTTTATGAAAAGTGAACTTAGTGGGCCCTTCCCTCAGTAGGCGATAGTATCTGCTCCCTAAACTCTTAAACTATTGGCACACTTTGAGAATTTAAAATGTGAAACGCTGAAAACAATGATTATGCATGCATTTCTCCCCTCCATTGTGACACTATGCAGGTGCCTTCTTGTCCTTGAGAATAAGTCTAAATTTGAGCTCTAGTTGAGATCCCTTCTTATTGTACTGTAACTCGCTCAAACATCATCTCTTCCATCCCATTTGTTTTTGTCCACCTGTTGCTTCTCGATGTAGCTTAAGTTTGTGAACTCTGTTGCAGGGACTCTGCTGTGTGTCTGTAAAGTGCCTAGCAGGATGGGGCCCCAAGTGTTGTTTGGTTACCCATTGCTGGTGCAGCAGTATAAAAATGGAAGCAGCATCTGTCTCATAACATGATTATTTGGGGAAGTGCTGCCTCCAGTGGGTTCCTTGCAATGTGATCTAAAGGGAGTAAGATTTGAGCTTGGCTAGATTTGTAGAGCCAGCACAAACTATAATTGTTGTGAAGCAGTTACACCAAATAGGCTCTGAGAAACAATTTCACAGCAATTATAGATTCTGTACTGTTCTTGTTACATCCTGCCTGCCGTGCTCTAGCTTCAGTCTCAAACTGCCACCATTATTTAGATCTTAGCAGACAATTTGTATTTGAAATTACAGGAGGGATGGCTGATAAAGCTGAGTATTTTTTGAACAGTGCCTTAGACTGTGCTGTACCCAACTGATTGCTGCTAAGTGTCCCTCGCTCTGTATGATGGAGGAGGATCAGGCTATATTAGCAGATGGTATTCATAGTGTACTGTGTGACACAATTTTTCCAGTACTTTTCTTTTAACACCAGCCAAATCAGTGCTTCATGGAATGCTGTAGAGCAGTGGTCTCCAAAGTGGGGTGCGCAAGATGATCCATTGGGGGGTGTGGCAGGAGGAGTGCCGCTAGGGGTGGGGGAAAGGGCAGCCAGAGGAGGGAGGGAACGAGTGAGTGGGGAAGCTGCCCTGTACCCCTCCCCTCCCCCTTGCAGGCAAGGCCACCCGGAACGCTGGGGCTTTAGGGGCTGTAGGGCCCTGGGCTAAGGGGGCCCCAGGGCCCTGGCCTGCAGCTCTAAAGCCTCTTTCAGAATGCGGCCCTGAGTCCTCCAGCCCATGGAGGAGCAGGGGCAGCCATGCAACCAGTGGCCCGAAAGAAGTGACGCTTTCCCCTTCAAAACCAGCTAGAGAGAAGCAGCGCTTTGAAGGGGAAAGTGGCGCTTCTCTCCGGCCGCTGGCTGTGCAGCTGCCCCTGCTCCTCTTGAGTCCTCCGGCCTGTGCTCGCAGGGCCGTATTCTGAAAGGGGCTTTAGAGCTGCAGGCCAGGGCCCTGGGGCCTCCCTTAGGCCAGGGCCCTGGGGCCTCCCTTAGCCCCTGCGTTCTGGGTGGCCCTGCCCGGGGAGGGTGAGGGGGGGCAGTTCCCAGAATCGTGGCCATGGGGATGGTGCCACACTGTGCAGAGTCACCTGCACACCCCCTTCACAAAACAGGAGCTGCCCCAGGTAAGTGCTTTGTACCTCCTGCCTGCCCAAGCCCTGAGCCCCCTCCCGCACCCTACCCCTAATCCAGACCTTCGAATCGCTGTATCACAAAGTGTTAAACCAAGATTTTCAGAAATAATGAAGCATATTCAATCACATTGCTCTCACTAGAAATATTAATAATTGTTTTTTGTGAGAGCAAAAGAGGTTTTTTGTACTGTTAATAAAATACAAGAATTTTTTTAAAATATTGTTTATTTCATCTTTATCTCATCCTTTTTTAATTTCTATTTTTTTGTATGTTTTATAACGTACATAATGTATTAGCATAGTAGTACATGTATATAATTTATACATATATTGGGGGTGCATGCTCAAAACTTTTTTACTGGTAGGGATGCACGATCAATAAAGTTTGGAGACCACCGCTCTAGAGGCTTGAAGTAAAATAGCACGAATAGCTTGACAGCAAAATTGAAAAATAATTGGGAGCTCTGATGTATATTCGCTCATGCTACAAATAGGTTCTGATTCCTATAGCTGGTGAGAGGGAATTGCCAGAGAACAACACACAAGATACTTCCAGCATTGGAGTGGAGGGACTTGAGCTCAGATTCTGAACTGTCATTCCCCTGCTCCTTCACACGTTAGCACTCATAGGAGCATTCATTTGTTTCTGAATCATGGCACATAGTTCTAGCCGTTGCTAAATATTTATACTTGCTGCTTCTGGCTCCTAAATCAGTAGCCTAAGACTTACCATATTGGCTCAGGCCATTGATCCGTGGCCTGGTATCTGTTTCTGGCAGTGACTAGTCCTTGATGTTTCAGAAGGTAAAAGGAGAGAGGCAAGGAGAGCAAGATCTTTCTAGGTCTAATGCATGAAGTGATTTTCTATAAATAGTCTGCATTTGGATCAAGTGCTTGTGGTCAGAGACTTTGTGTTAATGTGTGTGCAAAACACTATGCATTCTTGTGACATTAAATAAGTAATAAATACTTGGCAATTACTAGAGCTAATTTTAAGGGAAATAATTAATCAAAATGTCCCCGTTATCCCTGTGGTGAATCAGGACTGTGGCTGGAAAAGGTTTGTATTGCCTGAATGTGGAGGGCTCTTTGCTCTTGCCACTGGATGTTGGACTCCAGCACTTACCTTCATGCTTGGCAGTGCGATAAACCAAGACAACATGGCTCCAGAGCTTTTTTAAACTGCCGAAGTGCTCTCTCCTGCCTTAACAGAGAATCTGCTGTTAACCTGGTGAGGAGTGGCTCCTACACCCGGCAGCCATGGAGGGATGAGCCAAAGGGAAACGAAGCCCCCCAGACTGGTGCACCTTCCACCTACGTATCTACCTACCTGAAAAGGTACCACCTGTAACATTTACAATAAGTTGCTTATTGAGCAAAACTTAAGTTCTTAACGTGCCATCCAGGCTTTTGAGTGGCTGCTTTCTTTCTAATTGCTGCATTAGTGTGGCTGGCCTTGGTGTCCTCACTGCTTTCCCGCACCCCGCAGCAAACATCAAGGCCTGCTTAGCTTTTTCATTACAAACCCTGTCGTCTGCGACTTAGATTTTCATGGGGGGCTTGAAAATATTGGGCTAAATTTTAAAAATTGCATTTGCATAATTCAGATGCAAACTTTTTCAACAAATTATATTGGTATAATTGTGTTAGATCGCTAAAAGCAAAATTCCTCGCAAGTCGAGAGTGCAGTAACAGAATTGTAAAATGCAGTCTTGTGGGGGCCCTAAACAAGTCTGGGAGTCCATTTCTCATGGTATTGCATGTTACTGCACAACTTTGGATAACAAACTATCCAAAAATAACTTGGAGCATTCCTGTTTCTCTTCTCTCCTATCTGTGCTGCTTCTCTTAAGTCCAAGGCCAGCAGCTGGAGCAGAAGATGAGCGCTCCAGAGTTCACGAGCATTAACAGCCAGACTTGTGAAGAATGTGACTGGTATCCAAAATCAGCCAACATAGTCCATTTCTTCTGGCAGCAGGAAAATAGCTTTTGTGCAGGTGCATGTGCCGCTCTACATAGGCAACTGCTGCTTGCTGATGGAATGGGGAGGCAGAGTCAGGAAAGAAATTTGCTCCGCATACAGCTTTTCCCAATTGGCCCTGTCCATTATCAGTTTGGAAGGGAAAGGTTCACCTGGTATTGTCTGCTCCTGGACTGAATGGACCAGGGGCCATTATGACAAACGTTATATTCTAGACTCAATTGAGAGAGGGAGGAAACTTGCTACTAATGAAGGGGAATGGTGAAATTTTCACCCCTGAACTTGCCTGGTGAAATGACAGGCCCATTCACAAGTGTGTTGCTTAAGACTTGAGTCTGTAAAACCATCACTGATCATTAGTGCAAGGGAAGTAAAGTCTACAATTTTAGATGACAGGTTTCATTTTAGATGAGGCTTTTTCCAAGTGCTAGACCCTCAAACTGAATAATTTGTCCTTAATGTGGCGTAACTCTGAATATATGGGGTGAGGGAGAGGCTTGTGAATGTTACCATATTACTTGTGTTCTAGTTTAGGGGATAATAGCAAAGCTCAGCCATATCCTATGAAAAGGCTATCTAGCTGCTGAGTAAATGGAGTTATTCATACAAAAGGGGAAGCAGCTGGATAGTTTCAAAGCAGGAGACCTTTCTTGTGAGGCAGTGTTCCATTCCAATGAATTTACATCTATCCTGGGATCTGATGCTGCCAGCCAACGGTGTGTGCTTCTGTCTCACTTGACAGACAGACAGGTGGCAGCTGGTTGCAAGACTTTCACCTCTGCTGCCAGATTGTCTCTTAGACATAACGTAGATGCTGTCACTTTACCTGACATGGTTCAGGTCAGTAACATTACTGAACAACCTCAATTCTGCTGGGATTTTAAAACTTTCTTGCTTTGTGACTCAGCTAATCCAAAATCAGATTTACAAGAAATATTTATCCAACCTGCCCCATGGTGCCATGATTAAACTTGGAGGCACTAGCTGAAGTTTTGGCCGGCACTGACCACTTTTGGAATTGCACACAGTCAAGTTATTTCCTATGAAAGGCCTCATTTAAGCATTCATCTGAAGGGAGAATATCTTTACATAATAGGAATAATGTGCAGCTATATGTGGCTACAAAAAACAAGGTGATAACTTTTGCATCTTATGCACTAAGAGTGAACTTGTGATCAGTTTGTGTAGTAGTCTCAAACATCCTTCCATTATAAAGTACAGAGAAACAAATAAAATGCTAACTATATTTATAAATCATGTATGAAATGTTAAAGACTTATAGGTTGTGAAAGACTCTAGTCTCATACACCAGTGTGTAGCATGAGGAATGGAATCAGATTGTCCTTCACGTAAGGTAATGTTTTGTCACTAGAAACTTGACTTCCTGGTACTGAAATATCTCTAAATCAGACTGTAAAATCAATTCCCTCTATCTTAGGATGGGCCTTTAAAATGGATGTGCCATACTTTAATGTAGTTAAGGGAAAAAATCTCCACAATTTTTTAGTGTGTCTTAATGAGGAATACAAGGCTGCTCCATGTTGAGACCTTAGTTTTCTTCTTAATCTCTGCATTTCCCACACATGTTGCTTTAATTGATCTCAAACACATTCATTTAAACTATAAATGCTTCTCTGTGTTTGCAAATGGACCCATAGTGGATCCCAGCTATCAGTGACAGATCCCCCTGCATCAGTGCTGAAAAGGGCTTTCCTGCTAGTGAGGAGGGGCAGCTGTTTTCATTATTATTGCAGAAAGTGTTCTTTAGACTTGGCAGATGACAGGAATATTTCTCAGTGATGCTGAAAGTGTCATTCCCTCTCCCCACCTGCCCCCCTAAAACTCCCTCGTGTGTGTTTTAGGGGGGCAGGTGGGGAGAGGGAGTGAAACAATTCTCAGCGCCCTGACTGACAACCAACCATAACAATTCTCAGGTGGGGAGAGGGAGTTTTAGGGGGGCAGGTGGGGAGAGTGGTGAAACAATTCTCAGCGCCCTTGACTGACAACCAACCATAACACTTTCCATTCCATTATACTGGCCTTAAAGGTCTAGTTCAGGTCACTTGCTGATGCTAAAATATGCAAGAATTGACATTGCAAATCAAACAAGTGTAGCATCCTTTGACAGCAACTTGATACCTCAGAGTAAGATGCCAGATACTCCAAAATGGAATAACCTGCTTATATGATCAGCTTCCTTCTACTCCTCCCTAGGCTCTCATACTTAGGACAAAAATATAGAAGGGGTATGCCCCATGTAATATAATTGAAAATATTTTCATTATGCATGAGACACAGGGTGGGTGAGATGATTTTTATTGGCACAACTTCTGTTGGTGAGAGACGAGCTTTCAGTAAATCCAGCATCTTTATTATGCCTGTGATTTTTAGCGTCTAGGAAAGTTATGAGTTTAAGCTCCCAGGCTTGGCTTTTGTACACATTTGATCAGTTTTAAATATGTTTCTGTGAGTTTAATTGAATGTCCCCTTGTTCTTGTATCGAGGGTGAATAGAAGTGCCCCAACACGTCTGTCTGTTCCATTCTTTTACTTTAGAGAAGGAATGAGAGATCTACACAGTCCTGATCATTTCAGTCTATTGTTGCGTGAATGACTTCCCATTAATCACTTTCATTGCCAGTCTCTGGACTTCTATTCCACATGTGAACATAGTATTCCATGTATAGTTGGGAAAACCAGGTCAGTTTCAGGTTTCTTCTCAAATTGTCTGACATAGTCTTACACAAAATGAAGGGGTAGGGTCAAATTTATTACAGTCAAGGCCAGTAGTGTCTCCTGTTTAAAGCTGACCACCACTTCCTTATATTATACATACCCTATTTTCAGTTGCACATAACTTTGGTTAAAGTTTAGCATTTGGGCTGAAATTTTGCATGTAAGGTGTCTGCCTTCTGGCTGATTTTTTTTTTAAACTTTCAGCTGTTTCTGAGCATGAGACTAGAGAAGTATATGTTTTGTCCATGTTAGAAAAAAAATTAGTTTTGTTAAGCAGTGTTAATATCTCAGTGCATGGACTCAGATGGCCTTTGTGTTGGGGATATGCCTCTTGCTGTTCCTGAGAAAATCAACCCAAGTTAGAAGTCTTTGGAAAAATCCCATGTTGTACATGCTCAGTAGACTTCAGCAGCTATGTAGTCATGGGTTGGAGCATGCTCAATAGTTTTATGAGGATGATACATGTGCAGGTCAGCCATATGAGCTGGGAGGGGCTCAGTGAAGATGGAATCTTCAGAGATTTTAGCTGCAAAGTTCCATGTCTCTACTGCTCATGTGCAAACTGACCTTTTTCAGAAGCTTGTAACTTAGCCAAATTTGGGTGGATTTTCTTGAACAGCAAAAGGAACATCCCTGACATAGTCCACCTCCCTGTCAAATGTCAAGTCCCTGCTTCAAAGCACGGAGGTGCTAGAGTTTCTCAGTGAAATAGCTGTAAGAATTTTTTAACGTGGCAAAACGTAATTCCCTAGCATTAGTCTTGCATACGGTTGAACCATTTTTGCTGAAATGTTCCAAAAAATATGCAGTCTGAGGCAGACACCCTGCATGGAAAATTTTAGCCCAAAGTGTTAAAAAGTTTGGCAAACTTATAAACAACTGGAAACAGGGTCAGGCAACTTCTTCCTATATCTATATATGTATGTTCCTTGAGTTAAGTGATTTGATCCTCTGTTATTATCTCCACCTTTCCCCAGTGCTTGAGAACACTACTGGTGGTGCCAGTGGTGCTGCTACAGGTGGGAGCAGGATTTTCCTTGTTTTTGCCTGTTCTCTGAACTTCCCTGGTTCACTTTGATCCCATTATTCTCTCCCCGAGACTTACAGAGCAGGGCCATCATTGATATATGTCCAGAGTATTCTCTTCAATGACCTCTTCATGGTCTAATGTCTCTTGCATTCATTTTGCTGAGATTTAAATATCTTCCTCCAATTCACCTAAGGGCCTGTAATGGTCAGCAACTGGTTAACCATGTGCTGAAGGGAGTGATCTTGTGATGTTTTACAGTGCTTCATTTGGTAGAAGTAGTGACCTCAACAGTCCCTACATTTCAGCCAATCGTAATACATCTGCTACCTCACCCACTACCATTGGTTCATCTACCTCATTGGGCACCCAGTGGCAACCTGCCTCTTCCTGTCCTACATCTGTTAGTGCGAACACTACTGCATCAGTCCGCCAGTATACCAGGTAAGGGCTCTGGGCTCATTCAGAGAACACTGTAGAATGCTCATGTTCTTAACTGACACACACGGTTCTGGGAGTGGAGGTTCCGAATTCTAAACTGGTTGGAAATCAGTTCCATTATATAATGAACTTCTGAACAGTGGGCGCTGATGAGGCATTTCAGTTGAAAAAGTGCATATATTGTGTTCAGACTGTTTTAACAATGCATACCATAAGACTGCATACACAGCCTTAGCTTTGTCACTTCCTGACTTGTGATTAACTATGCATCATTATTTTTCTAGGTAGCTCTTGTTTACAGGATGTGTAATTTCTAGTGCCACTGCGGTTTTATTTTTGAATTGCAGGAGCTTTGAGACCATCCCTCCTCCTGCTTATTGACCAGTTAAATTCCCTCAGATTTTCCAGTCACTTCTACAACAATCAGCAGCGATGTCAGGAATATTTCCTCCTATGGCTTATTCTTCTAGACATCCTTAAAAATGCCTTCTTATGACATTCCATCATGCCATTGTATTCATAGAATTCGGGAAAACTTGTTCCTAGTTTCTAATGTTTCCTTAAAGGTATTGGGTCCCTAAGCCAATTGAGTTCACTTGCTTTATATCCCATTATGTCTTGTATGTTTCAGAGCCCCATACCGGCAACAAACTGACTCTACTGTAGAGAAAAATACAGAGAACATCTCTGCTAGCACTCCACTAGGTGTAATCACAAATCGCACTGTACTCAGCACTGCCAATGGTGTTACGTCTGCCACCGCCACGTCAACTACTGGAACAGACTCTTCAAATGGAGAAGCCAGGGAGCGAAGAAGGTTAGTGATCAGAATGATGGTGCACTTCATTTGTGGTGTGTGCAGATAAGAATTTATAGAATCATTCTTTCTGGGTGGTGCCTGGTGTTAGTTAGAAGATTTCCGTGTCTTAGGCCTTTCTGCAAAGACAAACACTGATGCCAATTGCAGTGGTGTTGTGGACACATCTACAGTGAACTGTGGTCTAAGTCATGTTCGTTTCACAAAACAAACAGCAATAATAACCTACAGCTACAATCACAGCAATCTAGACCTGTGTGTGGGAGGAAGAGGAAAGGGAATAACTAAGCAGAAGCTGAATTCTGGTATGATTGCTAGACAGTCAGTTATGCTCTAGGAGTAGCAGCATTTTAAAAAAACTGCTGCAAGCATGAGACTACTGTTGCCATTTTCCTTTTCATGTGGAATTATTTTAAGATTGGCAGGGAAATAAGGCTGAGGTAGCCAGTTTCAGATGCAAGGTAAGATTTTCTTTAAAAAGGAAAGTGCAGAACATCAAATGAGCACTATTCCTTCATGCAAACAGGTGAAATGTGCCAGGACAGTCTTACAGTGGCATGAGGGTCAAGTAAATTTTAATAAAAAAGGCACAATGCTTATTTGCATATTTCTAATTATCAGCCTGGTTTTGACAAGTTACTGTCAATGGGAGAAGGTTTAAAGCAACTAGACTCTTGTAAGCTAAAGCTAACTCTTTCCCCTCAATTCCCAGGCCTACTGAGTGGGGAGTTCTGTGCTTGGTTCAAAAATGAGGGAGGTGAAAGGATTATAATGGAAATTTGTTAGATTGCTTACTATAGCCAATGTTTGTATAACTAGAGCCCTGCAAATATGGATATCTGCTTCATATCCCTGGACCATTTTTGTGGATAGTGGATCAGATGCAGATACAGCCACGCAGGGCCACACTTACCGGCAGTAACTAGCCCGCAGCATCCAGTTGAGGCAGCCTGGGAAGTGCAGTGCACTTGGGGCTGGCAGCAGCCAGTGGCTGGGGCTAGGCGGCAGGTTGGAGTCGGGGCTCGCCGCTTTGCTTCCTATCCAGCAGCTCGGGCCCCTTGGGCAGCACCAGTGTTCTTACCATGGTCAGCCCAGCAGCACTGGCCTGGCTCCTGGGCTGACACCCGACCACAGGGATTGGAGCGGGCAGGGCCCCCGCACCCCACCCCTCCGCCCCACTTTGATACAACACCGCTGCTGCTGCTGTCACTCGCGAGTCCCCGGGAGCAGCATGCGATGCAATGCCCTCCATTTCCCAGAACAAACAGAAAAAAACTGTAAGCTCTCCTTGTCTATTCTCAACCTTCTCACATGTGAATCTCAGTCTAATTTACTGGTGCTTGGGAGTGTGATCTCTAGCAAACCAGCAAACTCTGTGTAAATTCTGTCTGTGTGGCCAGTACATCGGTTCCTCACGCCACCCGGGACTTAGTTACCTAGTTACCCCTTGCCTCGGTGAAAGACCTCGACTTAGTTGTGCTTAACTGGTAGTCAGCTTCTTGGTTATACTGGTTTGCTAGTCATCCAGACAATCTCCTCTGGTCTCTGCCAGTCCTTACTTTGCCTTATAGGTAACAGAAGGTATACCTCAGCCCATGGGCCCCTCTGAAAACATCCCCGGCAGTGTTCAGTCCACCACTGGACACTCACAGAAATGGATACGTTTGCTGTCCCCAACGGGAACAGTATGTACGTCAGCTTCTTTCATTCAGCTGAGGAGTTGCACTTTATTTAACACCACAACACTGAGACATATTTATAATAAAACACAAATACGTTTATTAACCAAGAACAGAGATTCAAATGAATCAAATGAATAGTGAGTAAGAATATTGGAAACAGAATGGTTACCTACATAAAACAAAGTGTAAAACGCCATTCTAGGTCTACACTTATTGATGATTGCCTTTCTTCTTTTAATAAAGTAGATTTTCTCCCAAGGATTCAGTTTTTGACAGAGCTGCTAGTTTTCAGTCAAAACCATGATCCAAGTTTTCATGAATATATGCCACACCCTTCAAGGAGTTTCTTCAGTAAATGAATACCAAAATTCTTCTTTTTTCTTTTTTTTGTGCATCTCCTTATTACCCTAAACTCATTGTTTTGACCCTCAGAGTCAGGATGAAACCTCCCCATCCTGCCATGGTTTCTTTCCTGATGTGCTGACTCCAAGGTGCGTTCACATCTTTGTGTTGACTTGAAATGCAGATGTAACATCTATTTTGTTTGGCTTATGAATCTAGATAGACATGTGAACATACATCCCTTTGTCTGGCAAAAGCAGTTTTTCACCCCTGCTGGGGAATAACAGATGGATTAAAAACTATAAGGACATAGTTTCTGTATATAGTCATAACTTAAAATATAATCAGTATTTACAACAATATTAATGACCAGCATTTATAAATAGTTATTATGATTGCAAACTGTTTAGGTATAGTGAGTTTCAGGCCTGATAAGAGGTACTGTGATAGAACAGCAAACACTTTGCCAGCTAGCATTGAGGGATTCTTAAGGTCACATGTTCTCACTAGGCTTCAGAGTTAATACCATGTCTTGATGAAAGAAAATGGTGGCCCTTCTTTCAGATACTGTAGACTATCTAAGACCATATCCCATCAGTTCATATTTAGACGTTTCTTTGCAACAATAAGGGCTGAAGCTTATATTTGGGGAAAAAATGAGAACTTGCAGTTTGTAAAATCTGAATCTGTCTCAGTGGCCAGACTGATCCATTGGGTGAGCTGGAGCCTGCGCTCAGATGGGAGTTAGGCACCAGCTGGCCAGACCAAGTTAAATGTATTGTCCGAATGGAAACTTAACTATAGTCAGTTACAGTTACACAGCCTTCAAGTTCTTTCCCATTAGCTTGCATAGATGCTTTGTAATGCTGTCATTACCGTGAATACTCCATTGTGGGATATTGTGGAGACTGGTTAAAGTGCACTGTGCTGATTTGACAGTATTGCAGTGCTGTTGGGGAGAGAAATCTGCCAAGATATCTGAGTGATTGGAATTAGACAGGCAAGGCTAAAAAGTTAATTGTATTGCAAAATCAGTTCACACAAATGATATCAGGTCCTTTTAGGTGCCATGCATTTTTATTAGTAAGCCATCTTTTAAATCTGTTAACTATAAAGAAGAGAAACCCCCAAATCCTTGCCCCATTTCCCCTTGCGCATAATCAAATGCAGTATTTTCATTCATGCTTTGCACCGTGGGTTCAAGCTGCCTCATTTGTTAACGTGGAGTCTCATGACAGCAGGGATACCGGAATGGTGACCGCTTGCAGGTTTTGATCTAGGGTTTGGAAATGGCAGAAGCTGGTAGGGTCACCTCAGTGGAGTAGCACTGATTGCCAAGGAAACCAGTTTGTTAAAAACAGAAAATGGCAAAACAGTTGTCATGGACGCATTATATGGATTTCAGCTCCCAATGGCAGCTGTCGTAATAGCATTCTAGTCTGGTACGGTGTTTCCAAAGCTCCAAGTTCCTCTTAGCAACAATAACATGTAAACAAACCCACTGGATAATATTAGAACAGTGAGATGCCTCCATAACATACGGCCTTAGACTGTCTGAAGCCAAAAGTTTAAAGTGAAACACTTTGTTAAGTTTAGGAGAAATGAGTAGAAAAGTGGTCTGGGATGCTCTTCTGTCTCCACTGCAGATGGCACAACTCTCTGTCTTAAATGCTGGCTTGCTCTGCTGTCTCTTGCTGTGTTTTTGTTACTTTGTTCTTCTGGCTACCAAAACTTTGTGATTGGCAAATGCTGCATAATCACTTAAGCATCACATCTTAAGCACCTGCATCTTTCCTTTAAAAGCTCACGAATCCAACTGCATAGAATAATCCCCACATGGAATATGCCGTACCAAACTGCTGTCCACGTCCTGTAAGAGAGCTGATTTTAGATACTTGTATATAATATGTACAGCTGTATTTTAGTGTCCCCTTAATTCTGCTGCTGCATTCTGTTGCTGAGCCTACTAGCTGGAAAGATGCTCTGCCTCCTGTGCTGCTCTTGTATTTTTGCCAGCTGATTTTTCATGGAATTAGAGAAATTGGGGATGGAGAACACCTGTTAGGCTGTCAAGATTATTTCCTGCCAACGCAGTATTGCTCCCTATTGTAAAATCTTTGTCCAGTCTAGGCCAAACTATGTAAATAAAATTCTCGGAAAGGCATGGATTACATGCTTATGGAAGCAGTATATAAAAATCTCACATGCAAGTCCTTCCCCTCCATATGCAAGGCTAATTGATCAACGTTCCTTGGTGCTCTGCCATGGATAAGGACTCCCATAGCTTTTCTAATTAGAACTGCAGGCACACTATGGGTCAGGTGATTGTTTTTCTGAGGTGCTATGATGATCCTTACTGCCTGTGAAAGATCTTCACACAGCTGAGAGGCTGTCCCTTCTGCAGCTGTCACAATGATTTCTCTCAACTGTTACCAGCTATTTGATCACTTTTTCCCAAGGAACTGTGTCCACCCCTTCACTGCAGTACTTGCTGTCCCTCACAGCCTTGCATTTTGAGCGTCATGAGTGGTGGCCATGTTCTCCTCAGCTCCCACCAGTCTGAATGCAGTCCACTTGTTCTGAGTCCAGTTACTAATGTCCCTTGTAGATGGAGGTGCCTTATGTCCCTTGTAGATGGACGTGACTTTCTGGAAGATCTTGGCAGTCCTGACTCGCTGTTAGATTTGTCTGGTATTGCTGTGAGATGTCCGGTCCCAGAAAAGCATTGCCGGGGTCTGGACTTCTCTGAAGCCTTCCATTAAGCAGGGATGATTCAGATGAGGTTGCAAAACCTTGGCTATAAGGGGCCACGCCCTCCAGGGACTGGCTGAAAAGCTCATGTGGAGTGTACCACTTGTTTTGAAGTGCCATGTGCTGAGAGATATGAGCTTCCCCTAGGGTTTTTTGAAAGGATTATGGGCCAAGTCCCTTGTCTACGGTACAAAAAAGTCTTGCTGGCATAGCTATGCTGGCAAATCCTCCTGATATGACACAGCTAATGCCAGCATAAAAGTGGTTCTGCTGGCATAGCTTGCACATAGGGCTTCTAATTTTCAGCTCTAATTGATGAACACTAATAAAACACCCTGATTCAATAATAATAATAATAATGAAATGAGTGGAACTGGTTACTTGTATCTAAGGCCTTGTCAACATGGAGCATAATGTGGGTTATGGTGGTATGATTTCTAAAGCATGTTAATGTGTTGAATGTTAATTGGTCCTTGTAGCTCCTACTGGTGTGCGCTGAAGGTTCCCTGGTGTGCTTTAACATAGTGCTGATTAAAACAGTGCTACGTTAAAGGGCTCTAGGGAACATTACAAAGATGACTTATTACAGTACATACTATTATAATGGTTGCATGTAATACACATTAGTCAGTACAGTATATACAGAGGGCCTAACTTTCCCTCCTCCTCTGCCCCCCTAATTTTGGACAGCTTCATAAAACTCAAATTGCTGAAAATAACCCCTCCCAAAACTAGAAGCCCTATTTACATAGTTCCCCAAGAGAGACAAGCCATACCAGCAAAAGTGCTTCAATGCTGATGTAAGTGCATCTGCACTAAAGCTTATACAATCACAGCTATCCTGATTACACCTGACTTCCTTTTTAACTGGCATAGCTCTTCTGATATGAGTTATAAGTGTAGACCAGGCATTTGAGCTCCTGGCAGTGATGATAGTTTAAAGGGACATTTCTGAAGTTGAAATTTAATCAATTTATGCAAGAATTAGGAGTCATTTAGTTTACTGCTCCTGCCCCTCCCCAGTTCCCCTGCCAGTTTAATGTTGGTTTTATAATCAATTTCCTATTTTGTAACATAACTTTCTTTGCAGTATTCCCCTATGAAAGACCCATTGAAATGGGGGAAGGTGCTGAGTGCACAGAGCAAGCTGTTGGTGTATAATCAGTTTCAGATGAATGGTAAATGGTTGGTTTCCCTTATTTTTTGAATAAGCGCTGCAACATTTCAGTGAAGGCACTGCCTATGCTGATGGAAGAACCACCCACCCCTGAGAGGCAGTAGCTAGGTTGACAGGAGAATTATCCAATTGACCTAGCACTATCTACACCAGGGGGTTAGCTGTGTTGCTCAGGGGTGTGGATTTTTCACACCCCTGAGCGATATAGTTATAATAACCTAATTTTCTAGTGTACACCAGGCCTAAGTCACAGGATCAGTGTGAATGACAGTGTTGGGCCTGTGTCTTCCTGGGTTTGGGGGGGAAAAGTCCTGGCATTGTTTGCTCCCTCCTATTCTAACATCACACCCCACTCTTTAAAGGGAGTGCAAGTCTCTCAAATAGACTTTTCTCAAGTGAACAAAGAAAGTTGACTGTTGCTGTGTAAACATCTCTGACAAATGCCTTCTCTTTCCTCCTTTCCTTTAATTTCACAGAGTTCCAGGGATCCATTTGCCAATTAAAACAGCATGTAGATAGCTAAGTTCTGTAATCTATATTAATAACTTAACCCGTGCCCTCCTTCATTAGTGCTCTTAGAAGAGCAGATTTTGGCAAGACTATTGTACCTCGTGATTCTTGTTTTGTCCAGAGTCAGAACACAATGACCTAACAAAGTGTGGATGCCTGGTATGGCTGATATGGCTGTTAACCCTTGGTATTATTTTCTGGAGCCGCCTGCAAAGCAGCATGGGAATCTGATTTCCAGAGGGTTAGACCAGAAAAATAAGTGTTTTCAAGTGGTATTTTAGTATGTCAATGCACAATAGACACTAGAACAAATCACGAGTGTCTCCACACTAACATTTGAGCGCCTTTCTGATATCAGGTGTTTCAGATGTTAAGAACTTTGGTTCAAATCAATATTTAAGTTTTGTGTATATATTAATTTGATCATTTCCATGAATTGCAAGGTTGAACACAAATGGTCTCCACACTATGGACTTCCACTTCATAAATTCTCACTTCTTAATCTAAAGCAGCAGGTTTTAAACCTTTGGAGCTGAGCCTCCCCACCTGCTTTGAGTTACAATTTTTGGTTGCGCCCCCACCAACCCAGACAAAAGTAGACACGCACAAAAGTATACTTGACAGCCTACTCATAAACCTAGGAGACCTTAACGCAATCTTAATTAAATTACCTACACCTGCAAGTTTCAAATACAGACACACCTCTACCTTGATACAACGCGACCCGATGTAACATGAATTCAGATATAATGCAGTAAAGCAGTGCTCCGAAGGGGCGGGGCTGCACACTCCAGTGGATCAAAGCAAGTTCGATATAACGTGGTTTCACCTATAATACGGTAAGATTTTTTGGCTCCCAAGGACAGCGTTATATCAAGGTGGAGGTGTACTTACCAATGGCACAGCCTAGGCTTCCTCAGCAACCGGCTGCTTCTACCTTGCAGTCAGGCTGCACCACTAGGGCAGGGCTAATACCTGCCCCTTTCCCCTAGCCCTTCAGGTTTTCAGAGTAGGGGAAGGCACCTGTGATGGTCTCTGGGGACGGAAGCTGCCAGGATTGGAAATTGGCAGATGTTGACACTGACCCTGTGACACTGACACAGGCTAAGGTTAGTTGGGGGGGTGCAGGTGGGGCTCCCTCCTTGCCCCTTCCCCCCCATGGGGGCTGGCCTGCGCCCCACCATGTTGGGCTTGCATGAGCTGCCTGGCATCGCTGCTCACCCTCCCCGAACCCTTAAGGGGGCGTGTCCCACAGTTTGAAAACATCTGATCCAAAGCTTTTCAATTGCCCGAACCACCTTATAGTTCTTGTAGAAGTTTGTTAGGCCTTAAATACTAATTCAGCAGAGTGCTTAGGGGATACCTGCTTAATTAGAAGGGAGAGATTTTTCTTCATGCTACACACTGGGTAAGCAAAGGACAGCAACAAGTTAAAAGGTCTCCCTGCACATAAAGTGAGTAATCATCCGGCACCTGCTGTTGAAAGCTCTTATCTGCTATGTTCTTACAGTTAATCTCTTTCAGATAAATTTGTCCCTTTTTATAAAAAGCTGGTGGGATGACGTGGGAGGGTCAGGAATTCTTTTGGCTCTCTGATTTTCCATGTTCGGCAGAGGAGAGATTGTATTTGCTTTATCGGAAATCAGCCTGCATTTGTGTTTGGGAAAGGTCGAGGTGAGGGGTGGGGTGTCACTCTTCTCGAGAGCCTGGTTGTGCAGAAAGCAAGCAGGTGTGCTGCTAGGCTTTCAGCTCCTGGACTGAGTTTGCTCCACAGTGTTCAGGGTGGGGATTTTATTTGGCACCCACGTCTTGCGTTTTCGGTCCTGATGAAGAAACTGGAATTTGGATGGATAAGCCCAGGCTGTGGGCTGGCCTGCTGACCTAAAGGGTCACCTCCATGGTTTTCTAGCACATGCAAGAATCTAGAGGAATACACAGGAGAACTAAGTAGCTCCAGTGTTCTCTGAACTGCTTAGAAGGGACTGGAATAAGGGACAGAAAGGAACAAGTAGCAGGTAAAACTGCCTTTCACTTCTAGATTTTCGCATCCAATGTGTTCCCCTTTACCTCTCTTCCTTGCTAATCAAAGGCACCAGTGTTTCCCATTTGTTTGCTCAATGTACTTGATAGCGAGGTGGTCTGTGTGCGAGGTGTCCATTCAGGGTCTTTTCTCTATATGTGTCTGATTTACAGACCACCGCTCCAAAAATGGCCCCAAAGGCTAAATACTTATTGGTATATTCATGGGAGACTATATACAATGTGGATAGCTGAGAACTAATTCAGCTTAAAAACATGGGCTGTTCGTTACATTTGCCTTAACTCCCAGCACTGCTGGTGAATGCTGAGGGCTGAGTGGTGAATCAAGTGAGTTTGCTGCGCTGGAGTTTTTGTGCACCAATTTTGGTATAATCTGCAGCAATAAAGGCTAGATCCCTTCCATTCATCTTGGTAGGAATTACTGCTCCCAAAAGCCCCCTGTAGCATTTGATATTGAGTATCTTCAGCATAAAGCTAAAGGTTTGGAGTAGGATAAAGGATGACAGTCTTAGCTATCCAGTGTATATAAATCTATTACAAATTATAGAAAATATTGCCAATATTACTAAATAGGTTAGCCAGTGGTTGGAAGCTTTTCTTTTGCAAATATTCAGTCATTTTTTAAATCTCATGATTCCATAAGGTGGCAGTAGAGGGCTGCTTAACAGTGTCTGCTGGGCATTCATTTTTGTTTCTGGTTGGTTTGTTCCACCCCTTGCCCCTCTGATAGCATTTCATCTGTGTCCCCATTCCATTTGAATTTCTCATGGTGAGATGTTTCTTTCAGTGTTCAGGCGTGTGTGTGTGTGTGTGTTTTCTTCTTCCAGGAATTGCTCTCCTTACAGCAGACTGTAAAATATCTATTGTCAAAGTTCTTCTCATTTCAGTCCTGCTTGCTGTGTGGCTTTACCTTGTAGGTGAAATACCAGCTCCAGGCACCAGCGCAGCAAGCAGGTGCCTAAGGTGGCCAATGAAGAGGGGTGGCACATTCGGCTCTTCGACGGGAATTCAGTAGAGGGAAGGACTCATCGCTGAGTTGCCGCTGACGAATGAAGTGTTGCGGTGGAGCTGTCGCTGATCGCGGCTTTTTATTTTTATTTTTTTTCCCCGGCCGCTTGGCGCGTCAAACCCTGGAGCCCAGCCCTGGTTCACTGCTTTCATTCAAGAAATGCTTCTCACTCTAAGATGAGGAGAGTGTGAGAGACTTTGAAATCTTTCTGGGCAGGGGCACCCAAGCTGTGCTGGCTGAGTGTTCCGCCTGGCATGCTACAGCTGACTTACATTCTGCTCCATTTCATGCAACAGCTCCCTTCTTTAACACAAAGGTGCAGCCTATGGAGACCGCAGCTCCAGCATGCAATGTTCCATTTAGATGTGACACTAAACAGCGTTGCATGTTGGGACTTGTAGTTTTGGCATCACATTGCCACTTCTAAAGGAAGCCAGCTTGAAAATCCTAACTCTATCTAGACAATGTTGCAGCTAAAAAGCTAATGTAGGGAATTATTTCCATTCTTTCTGTTTGCCTTGCACTTGACATCACGTACTTTATTCTTTTTCCTCTGCAGTCAATTAATCTTTCCATGGCTGAAACGCTCCACATGAACCAGAAAAAACCCCCAAAACCCTCCCAAGCATTTTTTGAAGAATATTTAAAATTTAAGATGTATAAGAAAACAGCCCAATCAGAAACTGGATTTAAATGTGTGCATGTGCGTGCGCACACATATATAAAAAATTTAAAAAATCAGTCTGTTTAAGGGGCACCGCCGCATCACATTTTTTCAGTTTTCTCTATAGGGTTTAGCCAATAATTGGTTTGGGGGAATATGATGAAAAATGTCAGCCAAATTATTAACTGAGTGTAGTTTAGCCTTTTGCATTATCCAAAACATTCATCGGCTCGAATTCCTTGCTGTTTTCCTCCCTGCTGTCTTTGTGAGTTTTCCTGAATTAGTCCAGACTCAGTTCCACTGTTTCATTTCCTCATCCCTTTGCAAGACTATGGAGCACCTGATGCTGAAGGACAGCCTGCACTTGGGTCCCCTAGCAAAGTGCTTATTTGTATTGCCGTAACTCCAAGGAGCCCTGGTATGGACAAAGCTGTACAAACACAGAACAAAGCCAGTCTCTACCCCCAAGAGTCTTCAGTCTAAAGACAAAAGTCAGCAGGTGGATACAAAGAGATAGGTTGGCAGAGTGAAGCAGTGAGAAAATACTAGATGGCATGACAGGCAGCAGGCTCAGCACACCAGCTGCCTAACAGTTGTCCAAGGCTTTGTAAGCATTGCAGCAAAAGAGGAGGAATAAAGGAGCACGTGTAGTTTGAATAGGAACGAACACAGATCGCAAGTCCTCTGAACTTTTTCATCTTGGGGAGTCAGGCCTTGACTGGATCAGGTACAACTGAGCATATGCAGAATTTCAGCTTTGTTTCTATCACCCTTCTAATCATGCTGCAAAATAGATCATCCTAACTCATGAACATTGAAACCTTTTTATGTTAAGACTTTCACATTCAAGCTGAAGCAAGATGACTAGTCATAGACTGGCAGAATTCAGTTTCTGTTTTTTATTGTTTTGACAGATATTGATTTTTAAAGCAGTTTTTTAATTTTTATTTGATTTTTTTTTTAAAACTTCATAGTTGTGGGAAATGATGAGGGGTCAGACATTTAATGACAGTAGATGTTGCGGTAGAGAAAGTTAAAGCTTTATAAACTGTTAAAACAAAAATTGTCAACCTCACATTAAAGTATACAAATTAAATAGCCTTAAATCAACAAATCATACCTGTTACTATTCGTTTGCACCTCCTGCATTAGGAGGTAACAAGCCTAATACAAAATCTAAATCACTTTTTTTTTTTTTAAATAAATGGAGATAGGCTATCTCCTAGAACTGGAAGGGACCTTGAGGTCATGGAGTCCAGCCCCCTGCCTTCACTAGCAGGACTAAGTACTGATTTTTGCCCCAGATCCCTAAGTGGTCCCCTCAAGGATTGAACGCACAACCCTGGGTTTAGCAGATCAATGCTCAAACCACTGAGCTGTCTCTGCCCCACTGGATTTTGACTCCTAAGTTTCTGAGCAGCATTTTTATTTTTACTTTACCTATCTGTAAATTTCGATAAATATAGTGGAAATATTTTGTCAGCTTGTATGTAGAGTGAAATCAACACTCAGCAATAAAAAATCGAATCCTTCCAAGCCTAACTATTCACCACAGTCTAAACTAATGTTAAGGCAGAAACACCAGGGACTGAAAATGGCGTATGGCCTGTTCAGACAAGCTGTATACAGTAAGCTGAGGCACACTTAGAGTATTAGATCCTGAAATCTTATCCCCTTGTCCTCAGCTTATTAAATCACTCAGCGTTGGCAGGCTCAGTCCTTTCTGATATTCTGTTTAAAGTGCTTGCAGAGTCTGACATATCCTTCACGCCTGCCTGTCAGGTATCCCTAAGTGTTCCTCAGCCAGCTTTCTGTGGCTACTGATTTAATCAGTATTTATAGTTAACTTTAGATTGATGCATGAGATGTGTTAGTGCCAGGGTGGAATAAATGAAGCAAAGAACAGGAACATTCTGTGTCTGCTTTTTTGTGTGATCAGGAGAGTAGCTTTTTTGCCTCCTCCCCAGTAAGCCTAGTTATTGATTTGCTGTCTAGTGCATAAAATATGTATCTGTATAGTGGATTGTATTTTGGGAACTGTTATCAGCACTGTTTCCTGCAGCGCTTGCGTCTGGCCTCCCCCACAAAGCTTGCAGGCCGTGTGTTAGCAAATAGCAAGAGTCTCCCTACCTCAAGCTTGCGGGGATAGCTGCGGCAGTGCAGGTTTCCACTAGTTTCCCAGCGAGACAGTGCTGATCCTGCAGGATTTCGCCACCTTTCCCAAAATCTCCACGCTTGTCCTGACCTTCAAGCTGCTATGCAGGCCTGTGTTAGGAGGTAACATGTTTATGCTTTCTCTGTGCTATCCTACCAGAAGTGTTCCTTTCTAGGGATAATGGATTTATTTTTTAAATGCTGCCATTTAAAAAAAAAAAACAACTCGGTTATTAAAAAGCATAATGGGTTAGCTGCCTTGTCACAAGTCCCTGAAAATGCTTAGCAACGTTATAAATATCTGTAAAGTGGCAAATTCCTGCTCCACTTTTTTTGCTGAAAAGATTAACATGAAATTGCTGCATTATTTTGAATAGTGATACTGTACCTTTAGGAGCAGGAACTCAAGGTGCTGGCTTTATCTGTGGGCTGAACATTTGCAGATTACGTAGCTGTTCAGGGTTCAGTAACCCGTGCTATTCGTAGCCAGAGATGTCATGAAGCAAAACTCAGCTTTGGCTTCTAAGAAAATAAAACAAACAGATCTCTAGGCTGTCCTGTAATATTGTCTATTAAGGACATTTCAGAGAGTCAGTCATGAGATAGAGAGATGAGATTTAAGGAGGCTGTTTGCCCAGTACGTTGGGGGAGTTCCAGGTAAAGTGAGCCGCATGAAATATAGCTCTTCTCTGTCAACAATGGCGCCATTGTTGAAATGGATGGAAATCACGTACTTATTGTCTGCACAAAATGCATTTATTCTTAGTATTATTATTGCTGTGAGAATATTGGTCTTTGTATGAATAGGCAGGATACCGAGGGGTTTTACAAGGGTGTGGACCCTTTGTAACTAAGGCCGTGTCTATACGTATAGCATTGCAGCGGTGTAGCTGTACCGCATCTGGCGACGATGCTCTGTCGATGACTTGCTAAGCTTTCCCATCAGCATAAAGGAACCACCTCCATGGGTGGCGGAAGCTCTCCCACCGACATAGCGCTGCGCACGGAAGCCTTTGTCAGTGTAGCTTACGTTGCCTGGGGGTGTGATTTTTTTTTCACACCTCTGAGTGACATAAGTTATGCTGACCGTAGTGTAGACACAGCCTAAGTTTTTAAGATAAATGCATCCTCTGGGTTTATAACTCTTTCTAGGTGAATGTTGCAAATGCCCTGTGATGAAAGAGAGCCTGGGAGTTAAAATGAAGACAAATGTTTTAACTTCCAGTGTTGTTGAGTTTTGACCCACGTGTACCTTAATATCTTTGGGGCGAAGGGCCCTTCATCATTACTATTAGAATAAAATATGGTAACTTCAGTAAGCTTTAAAGGTGCTGGCTCTCATGCTGTCAGACAAGGTGGGTGATGTGATATTTTTTATTGGGCCAACTTGTATTGGTGAAAGAGACAAGCTTTCAAGCTACATTGCTGCCTTCTTCAGCTGGATGAGGATGCTTTTGCCAGAAGTGGCTGACTGCTGATAGCTCGGCAGTATCCGTCTGCATGGCAATAGGTCATTGACTTGGATGGCTGGACCCTGAAAGATGCTTGTGCTGTTACAGGCTAGCAAGGAGGAAACTAACACTTTTAGCCCAAGCATCTTAAACTGCTGTATTCCTCAGGCATATTCGCGTCCTTCTCCAGTATCCCTGGCTATCCAAAGGGTTGCCATGTTGTTTGTTCTGCAGTGTTTCTTTTCACATAGGTCTCACTTGGGAGATGTTTCGCTCCATAGCATGTTCTCACTTTGGAGACACTGGTTTCCCAGGCTAACAAGTTGACCTGCCCCCAGTAATTTGGGATCACCAGTCTGTGTGCTCACTTTCACTGCTGCCTGTTCTGTGCCCCATCTTGAATCTCCTTTTCCTTCTTTGTGGGCAACATTTTTTGTTGTTGCCTTTCTGACCCAAATAATTAAACCGCAGGACCCTGAATATTAGCTGTTTTAGGAGAAATTGATGGAATCAGGTGTGTTCTTTGGTGCAATCCAGTTTATATACAAAGAATGAACATAAAGTCCTGTTTCCCTGATCACAACAGTAATCAAACAGCAGGAGACCGTTCCTTTGGTTGCAGAATATGCCTCTTTCTAGGCGTTACTCTATCCAGAAGCACTTAACTTTGTCTCAGGTTCATGCTAAAGTGTTTCTCTGGATGCATCTAGGGCATGCTGGTGGCCACTCTGACAATTTTTCCTAAGATACTTACCATAATATACTTGTTCATAAGCCGAATATTTTTGGTAAAAAAGTGATACCTCAAAGAGCAGGGTTCGGCTTATAAACAGGTCTTCACCAGAATTTGATGATTTTAAACTCTATGGAATCATTGAATTGAATATCTAATACGTTGTTGTTTTGTTTACCTGGAGCGTCTGCAGGCACAGAGCCCCTCAACTCCCTGTGGCTGCGATTCGTCGTTCCCAGCCAATGGGAGCTGCGGGAAGTGGCACCACTTCTCGCAGCTCCCATTGGCTGGGAACAGCAAACCGCGGCCCCTGGGAGCTGAGGGGCTCTGTGCCTGTGAATGCTGCAGGTAAACAAAACATCCCAACCCGCCAGCAACTTACCCTGACAGGTCAGGAGCCAAAGTTTTCCAGATTCTGAAATATATGGTCAGCTTATGAAAGGGTCATACAGTTTTTGCTATTTTTACCTATCCGTTTTGGGGGGTCAGCTTATAACGAATGGGCAAATGAACAAGTATATACGGTAATTAACTTTAGGGAAAACAAATAAATATGCACATGTCTAAATCATTGTAGTTTATGTAGAGGTTTTTTTTCAGACAAAATAATCTACAGTTGCCTCTGTTCTTTTCTGGACCTAAATAGAATAGAAATACAAATAAAATACTCCCTACCCACCTCCCATCCAGAGCTTAATTTTTCCCGCAGCTTGCCAGGGCTGAGTAAGTCGGCTGTGAAAAGTAGTATTAACAAATAAATATACAAATATCACTTTTCACAATAGCAGACTTACTAGCTAGCAAACATCTGACTGAGCTGTCACTAGATGTGCTGCTTGTTGATTGAATTTCCAGAGTCAGGGAGATGTCCGCTGAAGGAAAAAGCTGTAAGAGCAGTTTGGAGTTGTGTTCACATTTTAACTTTGAAATAGTTACCCTACACAGCAATGGCATGATTGAGTCATGTCTGATGATAGAATTACCCTCTCAGACATTTACAGTAACTTTACGTGAGTTCCAGAAATAACACTTCTGCGATGAGTGATGGAAAATACGTGTACAAATAGAGGCCAACATTTTCAAAAGCCACTTGTGATTTTTGGGGGCACCTCAATCTTTGGGGGTTCAACCTGAGACCTCTTAAAGGGGCCTGATTTCCAGAAGGTACTGAGCACCTGCCTTCTGGAAACCACGCCCCTTCAAGGTGTTGCATGTTGGGCACCCAAAATCACTAGTCACTTTTAGAAAATGTTGACCTAAGTCTTCGTAAATGTGGGGATGAAAGGAAAGCTTTGCAAAATGTGCTGTCCTGGTGTCTCTTTGGGCCTCTACTATACCCCATACGCTAGGGTGACCAGAGACCAAGTGTGAAAAATCAGGACAGAGAGTGGAGGTAATAGGAGCCTATATAAGAAAAAGCCCCAAATATCGGAACTGTCCCTAAAAAATCGGGACATCTGGTCACCCTACCATACACACAACTTTCTGCTCATGAATGCATCACAAATATGTTAATACCAGGATATCCTGGAGATTATTTCAAATACTACATCCATCTTAGGCAGGGCTTCCCAGCAGTATTAAGACTCGTCACAGGTGCAACTCTTTAGAAGGCTTGCTGGTCCCAACCCCAGTCTCTAGTATCCTTTTAATTCTACCCACTTGTACACAGGCATTATCTCAATTTACCGATGACATCCTGTTTCTCAAATACAGTATATTAGACACTTTTTTTCCCTACAGTCTTGGATACATGCTGTAATTTTTCATGTACAATCAAACTTTGTTGGAATGGTCCAGTTACCTTCATTTACTTAGACTTTCCACGGGACTGATGTCTTATTGGTATGTATTTTACTCATTTAGCAAGTCCTACAATTTCTCCAACATACAGCACAGCATACATTAGGTGCAGTTCAGAGTAGTAAACTAACAAATCTACTTAGCTACAAAATTTCACTGGCTAAATTTCACTACTGCTCTGTTGTACTTAATTTGTTGTACATTTTGTAACTGTACTCTTCAGATAAATGACTTTAACTGCCTCTGGGTGCTATGCAGAGTAGAAGACTCTTCAGTTGTCTAAGGTTGTAGAAAATGTATATCCTACTGGTTTACACTGTTGTTATGCATTGGTGTGCAACCTTCACTTTGTCTCTTCCTGTTTGAGTGC
Organism: Chelonoidis abingdonii; assembly: GCF_003597395.2. Taxonomy (NCBI): domain Eukaryota; kingdom Metazoa; phylum Chordata; order Testudines; family Testudinidae; genus Chelonoidis; species Chelonoidis abingdonii. The sequence goes on from NC_133772.1 coordinate 23,244,420, forward strand.
TTAACCAAACAGGTACTTTTCTGAACAGTTGAATTTGTTTAGGAGGAGGGGAGCAATAATCAAATGTAGAAATGTGTGTTTGGCTAGATGTGGCCAGTAGACCCTATTCCTTGGAACCTCAGGAGCAAGCTGTTTGCCTTTAGAACTAATTCACTTGCAGTTTGGGCACTACAAGACACACAGTGAATGAAACAAGAATGTCCACAACCCCTTGTCTCATTGAGCATGCCTTTAGCTAGTTGATCACTGTCCAGTTGAGTACAAAAGCTACCAGAAACTTCAGAGGAAGGTACAGGAAACCGTTGATAGACAATTATGAAAAAGCCTGCCTAGAGGGGAAGGTTTTCCTGCAACACTTATCGTTTAGTAGATGGCTTATGCCTTGAAGCAGGAAAGTTGAGAAACCTTCAAAAACTCTTTAATCATGTCTATTGTACAGGTATTTTCTCATATAAACATCTAATCTTCCCATATGTTAACTATGTTGTATAAAGTTGTTTCTTCTGTCTGCTTTAAATGGGTCACCTTTCACTATAAGAAGGTTGGGTGGGGTTTACTCCAATATATATGCTGGAGTGAGTTCCTTTAGTATTGCTGCACTTCAGCATGGGTCCATTGTAACAGACTTCATACTGATGCAGGATTTGTTTACATTCTGAAGTCTGATTGTGAATGAGATTACACATTCCTGGATTTATTTAATTCTGTACCAAGACTTGAAGGAGGTTAGGGGTGTATAGGGTCCCAGACGGTATGCAGAGTATGCCTTTTAAGGGGGTTGGCTTACAGGAGAGCATAGATTGTGTCTAATAGGTTAACATTTCAGAAGTCATTGCTTGAAGATACTACAATGAATGTGGCGGCCGTAGCAATCAGCCAGGTGCTTGGTAGCCCTAGGAAATGGGAGCAGAAGGTGTACTTCCCATTGACTACATTAAAACACAATAGTGTCTATGAAATGGCATGAATACTGTCATTGCTTTGAGACTTGCAAATCAAAAGTGTCTGATTTTATGTTGTGTTCTTGACCCTTTCTTTCAGGTCATATCTGACTCCTGTGCGAGATGAGGAAGCAGAGTCACTAAGGAAGGCCCGATCCAGACAGGCCCGCCAGACTCGTAGGTCTACACAGGTGAGGATTGAAATTCCTGATGGCCCTGCAGCAGAGTAGCAGGCAAACTGGCATTTAATGGGCAGTAGTATCTTGTTCTGCTAGTCCATCACCGTACACATATGGACTTGTCTGGGGAGACAGGAGGGAAGTTGGGTGGTGGCCTACAAAAGGTTCCAAAGCAGCTTTACAGTCCTTTGATTGGAGAAATCTTTGTACACCATTTGGGTCTGAAAGCCCTTTACAGACTAAGTGACCACAAACAATACACAAGGGTCATTTAATTTGCTGAAATGCAGCTACTTATAGGTGAAACATGACGTCTTTTTAACAGCCAACAATAGTGTTACGCTGTTCGGAACAGAAAACAAAGAAACATATATCCATTTTAAACTTCAAGAAGAATTGGGTTAGCAGATTGCAATTCTCCAGGTCTGAACTTGGCTGGAACAGTTTTCCAGGATGTGTGAGCATCTCTCTAAAGATCTGTCAGTGTTTGTTATAAATACTGATTGTCTTTGTTTGAACTGATTACAGCTCGGCTGTTGAAGTACATCCCAGGCTGACATCCAGTGCAGATCCTTGCCATTCAAACCATTTTACCCCAAACTTGTTTAAAAACAAGCTATGTATTTGAGCTACATAAGTGCAGGAAAATAAGACCACATGCTGAGAATGGTGTTTGTATGTGTTGATTTAACTCATTAGTATTTTTAAATGACTTCATAGAATCATAGACTTTAAGGTCAGAAGTAACCATTATGATCATCTAGTCTGACTTCCTGCACAATGCAGGCCACAGAATCTCACCCACCCACTCTTGTATCAAACCCCTAACCTATGTCTCAGCTACTGAAGTCCTCAAATCGTGCTTTAAAGACTTTCATGGTGCAGAAAATCCTCCAGCAAGTGACCCGTGCCCCATGCTGCAGAGGAAGGCGAAAAACCCCAGGGCCTCTGCCCATCTGCCCTGGTGAAAAATTCCTTTCCGACCCCAAATATGGTGATCAGCTAAACTCTGAACGTGTGGGCAAGAATCACCAGCGAGACACTCAGGAAAGCATTCTCTGTAGTAACTCAGATCCCATCCCATCTAACATCCCATCACAGACTATTGGGCATATTTACTGCTAATAGTCAAAGATCAATTAATTGCCAAAATTAGGCTATCCCATCATACCATCCCCTCCATAAACTTATCAAGCTTAGTCTTGAAGCCAGATATGTCTTTTGCCCCCACAGCTCCCCTTGGAAAGCTATTCCAGAACTTCACTCCTCTGATGGTTAGAAACCTTCGTCTAATTTCAAGTCTAAACTTCTTGATGGCCAGTTTATATCATTTTGTTCTTGTGTCCACATTGGTACTGAGCTTAAATAATTCTTCTTCCTCCCTGGTATTTATCCCTCTGATATATTTACAGAGAGGAATCCTATGTCCCCTCAGCCTTCTTTTGGTTAGGCTAAACAAGCCAAGCTCTTTGAGTCTGCTTTCATAAGTCAGGATTTCCATTCCACAGATCATCCTAGCAGTCCTTTTCTGTTCCAGTTTGAATTCATCCTTCTTAAACATGGGAGACCAGAACTGCATACAGTATTCCAGATGTGGTCTCAGCAGTGCCTTTTATAACGGTACTAACACCTCCTTATCTCTACTGGAAATACCTCGCCTGATGCATCCCAAGACCGCATTAGCTTTTTTCACGGCAATATCAGGGCTCATAGTCATCCTGTGATCAACCAGTACTCTGAGGTCCTTCTCCTCCTCTGTTACTTCCAACTGATACGACCCCAGCTTATAACAAAAATTCTTATTAATCCCTAAATGCATGACCTTACGCTTTTCACTATTAAATTTCATTCTATTACTATTACTCCAGTTTACAAGGTCATTCAGATCTTCCTGTAGGATATCCCGGTCCTTTTCTGAATTGGCAGTACCTCCCAGCTTTATGTCATCCTCAAACTTTATTAGCACATTCCCACTTTTTGTGCCAAAGTCAATAATAAAAAGATTAAATAAGACTGGTCCCAAATCCAGTCCCTGAGGAACTCTACTAGTAACCTCCTTCCAGCCTGACAGTTCACCTTTCAGTATGACCCTTTCAGTTTTCATATTGATCTCCATCTTTTCCAATTTGGCTAATAATTCCCCATGTGGAACCATATCAAATGCCTTACTGAAACTGAGGTAAATTAGATCTACTGTATCTCCTTTGTCTAAGAAACCTGTTACCTTCTCAAAGAAGGAGATCAGGTTGGTTTGGCATGATCTACCTTTTGTAAAACCATGTAGTATTTTGTCCCAGTTACCATTGACCTCAATGTCCTTAACTACTTTCTCCTTCAAATTTTTTTTCCAAGACCTTGCATACTACAGATGTCAAACTGACAGGCCTGTAGTTACCCAGATCACCTTTTTTCCTTTCTTAAAAATAGGAACTATGTTAGCAATTCTTCAGTCATACGGTATAGCCCTTGAGTTTACAGATTCATTAAAAATTCTTGCTAATGGGTTTGCAATTTCACGTGCCAGTTCCTTTAATATTCTTGGATGAAGATTATCTGGGCCCCCCTATTTAGTCCCATTAAGCTGTTTGAGTTTGGCTTCTGCCTTGGGTGTGGTAATATTTACCTCCATATTCTCATTCCCATTTGTCATCCTACGATTATCCCTAAGCTCCTCATTAAAGACTGAGGCAAAGTATTTGTTTAGATATTGGGCCTAGATTATCCTTAACCTTCACTCTATCCTCAGTGTTTAGCGGTCCTACTTCTTCTTTCTTCGTTTTCTTCTTATTTATATGGCTATGGAACCTTTTACTGTTGGTTTTAATTCCCTTTGCAAGGTCCAACTCTACATGGCTTTTGGCCTTTCTCACTTTATCCCTACATATTCTGACCTCAATAAGGTAGCTTTCCTTGCTGATCACTCCCATCTTCCACTCCTTGTAGGCTTTCTGCTTGTTTTTTAATCACCTCTCTGAGATGCTTGCTCATCCAGCTTGGTCTACAACTCCTGTCCATGATTTTTTCCCCCTTTCTTGGAATACAGGCTTCTGATAATTTCTGCAACTTTGACTTGAAGTAATTCTAGGCCTCCTCCACCTCTGGATCCCCAAATTCTTCAGTCCAATCCACATCCCTAACTAATTTCCTTAATTTTTTTAAAGCTATTCCTTTTGAAATCAAAAACCCTAGTCACAGATCTATTTTTGTTTATCCTTTCCTTCTCTTTTTACAGGTAGGAAGTCCAAAATGACTTGCTAGTTTGGTTTCGGTGGGGGAGGGAACAAAGCAGTCTCATTTTAAATTAATATTTCTACTGATCACTGTTCTAATGGAGAAAATATAAATGATCACATTACTGTGAATTTACACGGACGTGAGGACCATCCAAAATTCGAGATAAATGTGGGTGGTCTGTTAGAGGCACAGGTGCCATCACTAATCCCATAAGAACCCCTCTGTCTGCTTGGTTATCAGCTTCAGTAAACATACCAGATGAGTAGACTCAGTTGTCACCCATTATTGGAAAAATGTGTAATGAAGTGTTTGTAATATTCCTGCTGATGTTTCTCTGGGCTGAAGTCAGACACACAGCAGCATCGGATGGAAATTGAGAAAGTAGGCTGAAGCAAATTTCTTTGACTATAACTCTAGGGACCCGTCCCATAAATTAAACACTACAATGTGAATTTAAACCAAGAACTGCCCATAAATATATCCAGCGCAGCCCATGTCATTCTCAGCAGCCTTAGTGAAAAGAGAAGATGGGTTTTGCTTCATGCCTGGAAGGCTAACTGATCTAGGCTGTGGTGGATCAAGGCTCATTCCGTCTTGCATTCCAGTCTCTGCTCAGAGAGCTGTGCCTCTTTCCACAACACCATGGGCTTTAAATCTATCACCTGCACAATTTAAAAATTCAGAAACAAATGTACTTAGTCTATGTAGAACAGTGGCCCACGGAACCCAGGAGAGGAGTAAACTTTCCAGAAATCAATCTAGTGTTCAAGGTCTCTTTCCAAGGAGCTAGCTCCTTAACACCCATCTCCAAGGAAGGTGGGGGTGTTCTACATTCAAAATGGGAAATAATCTGTCTGATAGTCATGTGAATTATGACGAGATTGTCACCATATGGGTTTTAGTCCTTTGTGTTTATAGGAATGTTACTTCCCTGTCTGAATTTAGCAACTTTACACATTGAAGCCTGTAGTTGATGGTTACCATTTGTGTTTTAGTCTAGAATACATCAGACTGAAATGCCATCAGAAGTGTGTGTGTGTATGTGTGTAACAGAATAAAAAGTCAAATCCTGTGATAAAGTAGCTGGAGAAAGTATATATTGGGGTGCTATAGTCCAGACCCTCAGACTGGCACATCTGGTGAGCGCTAGTAAGTGTTCCTGGGAACAGTTAATTCAGCATACCCCTTCCAGATGTGTACAAGCTAAGGCTGCAGTTCTGGTTGCCGATGACATTGCAAGCTCCTTTGCTCTTCACTCTTATGGCTTGGCGCTCTGCACCGATTTTGCTTTTGAGGAGTCCAGTGATGATGCATGTTAGCTGAGAAGTATTAAGTGCTCTCCTAATCTACTACTTTATATAAGGTAGGGGCAAGAGACCTCTGTCAGGATCAAGACCCGTTGTGCTAGGCAATGTGGACAAGTGGGACCTGTTTTGAAGAACTTGCCATCTAACTAAATAGAAAGGTTTTATCAGGTGCGTGAAACACATAACAAACCAACATGGTAACTGATGCAATCTTACCCCTTTCCCAGGGTGTAACACTCACAGACCTTCAGGAGGCAGAACGAACTTTCAGCCGGTCTCGAGTGGAGCGGCAAGCTCAGGAACAACAAAGTGAGAAACCTGAGAGCACTGAGGACAGCAGTGAGAGACGGGAGGAGACCCGGCCCTGGTGGAATAGAAACCAGGATGAGGAGGTGATCTCTTTATTTTTAATAGCTGCTACTTGAGAGTTCAGTGGTTTGGGACAACTGAGATCGAGTAAAATTCTTCTGACTGTCTCCTTGTGGACTTGCTACTAGGAGGATTAGTACAGTCAGAAATGACCCAGACCTGATTAATCTAGACATGTGGGTTCTTGGAAATTAATCTGTGTATAGTGTTGCTGCATTATGGCTCAGCTATTGCTTTGTTCTCGACTTGACATAACACTTGCCTCTTGTCAGACAAAATAAATCACGAAAGTAACAATACCATGGAATGCAAAGGCTCATAAAAGGAGAATTGTGCCACAGTTCCTCTCTTCTGGCAATAAGGGTTGGAACTGAGGCCTATCATCTGAAGAAGTGGGTTTTTTACCCACGAAAGCTTATGCCCAAAAAAACAGTTAGTCTTTAAGGTGCCACCGGATTCCTTAATGTTCCTCTACAGATGTTTTGAATGTAGTTGGTGGATTCAGGTGATTGGGGGTAGGAGTAGTGGGGAGAGAGAGAAGTCTCATAGGAGGTCATCTCCCCAGGCATTATGTTTGTTTGGACTCTTGAACCCAAGTGACTTTTCTTACATAGAGAATACTAACTGCAAAATAACATCCAGCTGGAGTAAAGTCAATGAATACCACAAGAAGTATTATAAACAGATGGGTTGTGGAACCCCTTCTGTATAAAACCTCACCATTGATGACTTCTTATGGAAAGGACTGGGTTGTTGAATTAACCAAACCTGTTACACAACTGTTAATCTTATCACTGGCATGCACCCTTGTTTTACATGAAAGCTGATTAACCACCATATGACAGGAAAAGAAGCCTGAATCCAGCAACTCTTTAGTAGATATTACACACCTAGCAAGCGACCTGGAGGTCTGTGATATTTCTACTAACCATCTTCTATAGTCCAGATTGGCTTTTCCCATAAAATGTGCTCACAGCTTTTTGCACCTCCATACCTCATCCCACTGCAAACCAAGTCCTGTGGTGATGGTCTCCTATATCTAAGCAGGAGTGACATTGCAGTACTGGCCAAACACTTTAGTGGGGACAGATATATAATAGTCCTGTCTTTTTTGTCCCCTTTATACTCTCGACAGTTCGTTTCTATAAAGGATACCTGCTAGTCTTGGCAGTATGGGTCAAGCAAGGCTGCTCTTCAGTCTTCAAGTTGTGTTCCGATTGTGACTGTGCAATCCAAAATTACTTTAAAAATAAACAAAAACCTGTTTCCTCATCTTCCACTCACCCCAGCCAGATGGAATACATTTGATGTTGTTTTCCTAATCTGTCCTCTGTGTGGCAAGGTGTGGTTTATCCAACGGCAGTGTGGAGGGCTGTAAACACCAAGTGATTACCTCAGGTAGCTAAAGTCCAGCTCTCCTAGGCGTTACCTTTCTGCTAACCTTTATTTATGGCTCTGTTTATTTACAGTCTGTCTATCGGCGATTAAGGTGTCCAGCACAAACAGACAAACCCACTACACCAGTATCTCCCTCTACGTCAGCCCCTTCTCTTTACACAAGTTCTCACCTGGCCCAGACAAGCAGATCTCTGGGCCCTGACTCTGTGAATCCAGCAGACTTCCAAAGCACAGCCACCGAGATGGAGAAAAATGGTACGTACCTCCAAAAATGAGAAGACAACCCAAGCATTTCGGTTCAAGGTGTTTAATGAATAAGCAATATGCTCAGTGTACATAGTCTGAGATTCTAGGTTTATTTCTTGCTCTTCCAGCAGGGGTCTGGTACAGGTGGGCTACCAGCTTGTCAGACATGTATGTAAACAGAATGACTGAAAGAGGGTATCCAAGTCCCTTATGAAGTGGTCCATTTTTTTTGCCTTTGCAGACATGAATAAGAGGTGGTGGCTTTTCCTTTGACCATCTACTGGGAGGGAACATCTAGATCCTCCAAGAAGCAGTGGTAGAGAACTTGACTAATGTAACTCCTCCCTCAGAATCGTGATAAGCTAATGCCCCTGCCTGGTATTGGGAGCTATGCAGATAAAGGGACAGCCACTGTCTGGGCCCCTCTAGAAGAAAGGTGTGAAAAATATTAGAATCCCTCTTCCCCACTACACCTATCTTGTATGTTTAATAACTGAAGTGTAGTACAACATGAGCCCTTTCTTGGTGATGGAAAGCAGTTTGAAAATGTCACCAGAGCTTTGAGAAAAGCACACAGGTAAATCATTTAAATCAAAACAGTCTATCCTTGTTTGGCTAGAGTGTGAAGATCAGGATTTAGATGACAGATCTCCAAACAAGCAGTCAATCCGAGAGAGGCGGCGGCCAAAGGAGAGGCGAAGAGGCACTGGAATCTCTTTCTGGACAAAAGATGTGAGTGACCTTGTTGAGGTGGGAGAAAAGGGAATTTGTTCTACCACATTCAAAGTGAATTTGCTTCTGGTTTTGAATAGGATGGCTGCATTCTGTTAGCTTACTGCATAGGCCTGAAAGATCCCAGGAAGAAAAGCTTTGTGTAAGCTTGAAAGCTTGCGTCTCTCACCAGCAGAAGCTGGTCCAGTAAACAATATTACCTCACCCACCCTGTCCTTTAAAGTTTATCAAATGGGAGGTAATTGGAGAAGCTCTGAGATAAGCACCATCTCTTGCCTTTGAGAATCTGCCTTTGATTACTGAGACTTAAAGTTCCTTTGTACAGTCCCTTTCTTAAAAGCTTTTCGGTTACCTAGATATCAGGAATCAGCATCTTTCTCTTGAAAGGCCTAGTCACCTAATACCAGGAAATCCAAATCTTGCTGCTGTAGAAGTTATTACCTTTACATGGCTACATTTGTTTTCTTCTTTCTCTCTAGGATGACGAGGTTGATGGGAATGAGGAAGTGAAAGAGTCTCGGGTAAGTGAGGATTCAGTGATGTACACTGCCTTAACTACCTTGCTGTCATCTACATTTTGAGGGCAGCAGGACTGCTGTGAATTCACTTGTATTTGTTAGGAAAAGTGTCTGTTTGAACAGCACATTACTTCTAGGCCTGGTATTCACTCTAGTTCTGTGAAGCAGCTAGCTGCTGATCTTTCCTTGGGAAGCTATGGCACACATTCACCTTGAATCTGCTGTTCTGTGAGGTCTGTGTAGTCGGATTGTAAAGGAAACCTGAAGGGTTGTAATAGTGGCTGTGAGATAAAGGCTTTGCTGGGGGTCTAAGATACTGTATCAAAAGGCTGACATCAGAATTTGGGAAGTGTGGCTATCACGGGTCACAAGGGAAACAGAGATCTCTTAACTCAGAATGTGGCTCAACAGAGTAAGAGGGATTCATTCTAACTTAGAAAACAAGTATATTTGTACTTCCCATGCATCCTGTCTTGTTCTGGGTTTCAGGCTTTCTATTCTTCTATCCTCTACAACTGGAACAGTCTTGCTATTCTCCAAATCTCTCTTGCTTTCTTTCATCTATAATTGCTAAACCCTCCATTGCCTAAACAGTCTAGTATCTTGCCTTGTTTTTGGTCTTGTCTGTCTTGGGCTGAGACACGCTTGGGGCCAGGAACATGTCTTAGTCTGTTGAACAGTGTTTGTTCTGAAACCATCAGTGCATCATTTGTTAGACCAGGAGAAAAATAACAGCTGTTCAAGGCTCCATAAGTACCTCACTGGCAGTTGACATCAGATGCCAACATGAGCATATGATTTTATTGTTTAAAAAGAACCCAATTTCATTCAGTCCAAATGGCTTTCACATATTTTGCTAAAGAGATCATTTTGCGGCATGGCGGTTGGTGGCACTGTTTTAATCAACTGTTGAGGGATCCATATTCCATTCTGTGGTGTTACAAATTAAGTTTTCTTTGTCATGGATGCTTGTCTTTTCCTTAAAAACACCCCACTTTGATTCAGCCTGGAAGAAGTGAATCTGATAGGGACTGAGACTGGTAGGCAAATGGGATGACTGCACAGTATGTGCTTATCTTACAGTTGCATAAAGTTGTTCATGCCAGCCTTCCCTTGTAGAGCACTAAAAACGTGTGATGGGGCAAGGCCAGATGGCTACAGTAAAGTACTGAGAAACAGGTATGTTAGCCCCAGGCTAAATAAATCCCTAGTACCCTGGTAACCAAATGGCAGTTGCTCCAGGTTAATCAAGGCACCTGGAGCCAATTAAGATCTTTCTAGAAGGCAGTAGAGAGAGCTACTTTAATTAGCTGGCTCTACACCTCCAGCCAATCAAGGCAGGTTAATCAGGGCACCTGGGTTTAAAAAGGAGCTCACTCCAGTCAGGCAGGGGGGAGCCAGAGGAGAAGGAGCATGTGTGAGGAGCTGGGAGCAAGAAGGCAAGGAGCTGAGAGTGAGAGCGTGTACTGCTGGAGGATTGAGGAGGGCAAGCGTTATCAGACACCAGGAGGAAGGTCCTGTGGTGAGGATAAAGAAGGTGTTTGGTGGAGGCCATGGAGAAGTAGCCCAGGGAGTTGTAGCTGTCATGCAGCTGTTACAGGAGGCACTATAGACAGCTGTGATCCACAGGACCCTGGGCTGGAACCCGGAGTAGAAGGTAGGCCTGGGTCCCCCCCCCCAAACCTCCCAACTCCTGATCAGACACAGGAGGAGCTGACTCAGACTGTGGGTTCCACAAGAAGGAAAGATCACTGAGGTGAACAAATCCGCCAATAAGCGCAGGACCCACCAAGGTAGAGGAGAAACTTTGTCACACATGGTACTCAAGATGTTCTTCCCAGACTCCGTATTGTAGACAGAGCAGTAGCACCATAATTCCCATGATTAGAATCTGCTTTTAGTTGCCTAAAGATTGCCAAACTTTAATCATTTGAGCTGAAATATTCCATGCCAGGGGTCCGCCTGAAGCTTAAACAGAAACTTTTCTGGGCAGTTCCAGCCAAAACTGTCTAATCATTTCAGAGAACGAGATAAGTGGAAAAATACATTGGAAGGGGGGCGGGGTGTTGTACTCACACACTGTCATCCTTTTCTCTGGGAAGCTCTCTGGAAACAGGAACTTGAAATTTGGCAGACTGGTGGCCTTTGAGCTAGCTGTTCCTGTAAAAAGCTGGCCAAGTTATAAACCTTCGAAAAACCTCAGTTATTACATGCTGACTAGAGACTTCTTAGAGTTTAGCTGCTAAAATCTCCCCAAAAGCTGCTCACAATGAGCATGGTCCAACCCCTCACAGCTCCTGCATGTGACCAGACCGCTTATGACTATCCCAACAAAGTATAGACCAACTCAGGGTTGGGGAACTATACTCGTCTTTCTATGTAATTGCTGCTCTGGGCTGGGTTGTGACCGGGCACCAGAACTGAGAGCAGGCAACTGGACCAGGGAGAAGAGAAGGAGTAGAATGAGACGACGAGCCTAGTGAAACTGACTTGGGGGGGAGGAAGAGACTGAGACAGGGAGGAGCCAGTTGGGAGATGGGGGGTGAATGGGAAACCGATCTCATGAGGTGCTGAGGGGATGACTGAAAGCCTGGGTGGAATGGAGCGGCAGATCAGACTAGGACTGGGATGAGAAGCCTGAGGTGTGAAGACTTGGACTGGGTAGGCAAGGGGAATGGGACTGGACTGAGGAGCCAGGGTCGGGAAGACGCAGGACCTTGACAGGTTAGAGGAGACAAGGCTGAAGGTGTCAAGCTTGAAAAGGCAGAAGAGTCTGGCTCCACTAAATGACACACCCTTCAGAGCCTGGAATGGGCTCCAGTATTCCTGAGTCCCACCCATTCCTCTGCTGTTAGTAAATATCTGTGAAACCCATGGGTAAAGTGTCCCATCCCCCTCTAGCACTGATCCATAGATGGGATGGCAACCTACTACTGCTAGCAGTTACTCACTTAGCTCAAGTGGCAGAGGTCTGTGCTGTGGATCTAAAGGTTCTAACTGGAATTTCTATATTAGTTTGCTTTTTTAAAAAAGCCATTGAATTATGCAAACTAAGTTAAAAACCCAAGCATTGTCCTTGTGAAAATTGATCAGTCAAAAACTAGAAAATTCTAGCATTACGGTTGTTTTACCTTAACCTCCTTGTGCACATGAATTATGGTACAGTTGTTAGTTATGTGATCATAGTATTTTTTCCACAGGAGCCCGGCCTCTTCATCCCAATCTCATTTTCTTTGACTACCTTGACTTCCAAGTGTCTTCGCTTTTCAGGTCTCGTCCCAGTCTCCTAGTCCTGCCAGTCCCAGATCAGCTTCTGTAAATGCTGCATTGACTGACAACTTTTTATAGGCATGTTGCTGTACTGAGAGAAATACTTAGCATAGTGAAGAAGAATGTAGTGTGGGGTTCCGCACTGCTGGTTGGAGAGAAAAGTCCTTACTACTAGGTGTGTGTCAGAAAACCTGGAAGATCAACAAATATTTGGATTTGGATAATCTGGATGCAAAATTTAGATGAGGATTTTGTTTGGTTAAAAAAGATGGAAGAAAAATGTAACTTAAAATAGCAAATTTGATATAATACAAGTAGAATAAAGGGTGTGATTCATAGAGAAATTATTTTCCTGCAGTTCTTTTCAGTGGAATTCTGTCTAGCAAAAAAATGTGCCTTGCCCAGAAGTTCCAAAGATGGACCAATGGGCATTTGAGCTTTCTGTAACACTCAGCTCTGTGCCAAGTATTTCTCTCAGTACAGGAACATGCTGATAAACTTGTCTGACAATGCAGCATCTTAAAGAAATACTGTCTGTAAACCTGGCCTGTGTATGCTTGCTTGGTAAAGTTATAAACTTCCAGGACAATGAGAGGTGATGAAGAAAAGGCCTGTTTACATGAACTTCTGGTATCAGCACAGAGAATACTTCACAACAACCTTGTTAATGGATTTGAACCTTTATCCAGAAGTAGTCATATGGCTACAGGTTTAGCACATCTGTTTGTATTGAATGTTATCCTGTTGTTACTTATTAAAAGAACCTGAGTATTTGAAATTGCTGCTACAACCATCCAGCCAAACTCTGTTCCACAGTATTTACCTTTTTGAGTGCCATGTGTCTTTAATGCAGTGTCATCAGATGAGGCTGTAGGAACTTGTGCTACAACTTGTTTTTATTAAAAAGCGTTCAGGAAATTCAACCCTTCTACAGAATAAGCTAGAAATTCAGAGTGAAACCTGGTGCATCTGAGAGAGAATCCTTTTATTAAACTGCAGCTGCCATGTGGCAATGTTCCAGCTGCTGCAGAACCATAGCTTTATTTGGGGGGCGGGGGCAGGCTAATCAAACTCATTGCTTAAAAAAATACATATACATCTTTAAATCCAACTAGTTGGAAGCTTGTATTTCAGAGCACATGACCTTGGCTCCATTACAAAGGTGCTGTTTTTAATAGTATGATTGCATATTTGAATAGCCCTGCAAGGCCATCACTTAGAACCATGATGGAGTTTGTCCTTTCATCCTCCTCACTTTCCCCGCTTCCAAAAATGAAACTGTTCTGCTGCTGCACAGGAAGTTCCTAGCCTGCACTTTTAGGTGAAGGGAGGGTCTGCCTACATCTTGAGTTCTCCCCTAGGATCTGATTGCCTAATATGGTAAGGTATGTCCAAAGCACAGGCTGTTCTTTGTCCAGATGCAAGGGAAGTTGATTAGCAAGAGAGTGCCATAGGTGAATGCTTTAGTGACTGATCCAGAAGGAAAGCCTGCTTGTCTAGATTAGTGCAAAATGTTAATATGTACCATAACTTCCTGTCAGAGACCAGTTTGCTGCCCAGTTCTGAGAGGGGGAAATATTGACCACGTTGTATTCACTTTCTAGCACAGATGCAGTATGACATGGGCGGGAAGCCATCCTGGCCCATGTCCAAGGCAGCGTGGGAGGAACTTAGTATCACTTTAGATGAGTACAGTGAAATAAGGCACTTAATCATGCACAGAATAGGGATGGTTCTCAGAAACTTTGGCTCTGTGCAGCCCTGTTACAAACAAAAAAGCTACAGTTGATTGTATATGTTTCAGGGAAAGTGGTTCTGCGGTCTAAATGTGTGTAGTTAGCAACGTGTATCTGAATAAAAGTTGAGGCTAAAAATGGCAGTGAACTAGTCTGCAACAGCATTCAACCTTGGAGCCCTTAATATGTTTAGGGATGGCTGCATTATGTTGGTATAATAGAATATCAGGGTTGCGAGGGGCCTCAGGAGGTCATCTAGTCCAACCCCCTGCTCAAAGCAGGACAAATCCCCAGATAGATTTTTGCCCCAGATCCCTAAGTGGGCCCTCTCAAGGACTGAACTCTCAACCCTGGGTTTAGCAGGCCAATGCTCAAACCACTGAGCTACCCGTCCACCCTGAGTGTCTTGGTGGGGCATAGTAGAAATAAATCTGTATTGTACAAATATTTTTAAAGCTTTACTCACCATCTGCACAGAATCTTTCATATGTTTTGTCCAGCCTCGTGACTGTCTGTTGCTTTTTCTTAAATCATAGGATTGTCCTGGAGTCTCCAGAAATTAAAGATTAACTTTTCCTTAAAGATTGTCATGTGATGAAGCCTCCAGGAATGTTGGCAAACCAAACCAAAATTGGCAACCCTAAACATCACTGTTTTTGGAAGGAAGCCTGACTTCCTATTTATTGAATACCATGATACAGCATTTAAGTCATTGGCCTATATGCTACAGTAAAAGTGAAGTGGCAGCTGGCTAATTCCTATTTAAGGCACCAGGCGTTTGGGGACAAAAATGTTTTGTGAAAAGCTGAGTAATCCACACCCACAAATCTGTTCCATGTAAAATAAAATGCTATGGCTTCTTCAGACTGCTCCCTATAATCACCCAGGTCCTGACTATGGAAGGAGCAGGATGAAAAAATATGCTTGGTGAAGGCAAGCAAGCCAAAGCCATCTTAAACCTGGCTCCGTGTCCAAAGAGAGGCCAAACTAACAAAAAATTCCAGTAATACTTTCTGGAGTTCACACTGACCTTCTTACAAGATTGTGGCTATGGATTTCTGTGTCTGGGTGGCTCCAAAGGCTACCCTTGTGCTTCAACTTCTTGGTTTAATGCTGTACCTTCAGACTTGGTCTAGTGTAAACCTACTAATTTGTGGAGGTTGCTTATAAGTTGTTTCTAGGATGGTCTTTGATAGGTTTGATGACCCTTAAGACCTGGACATTTGCTGCATTGTTTGTATTATCACTGGTGTATAGGCATATGATTTAACAATAACTTCATCGTAGATAATTGAAATAAATTCCTGTTACTTTAAGGATAAATGGAATGCTTACAAACTTAATCCTTCCAAACAAAAATTATCAGGCTGTTTGTTTATAGTGTCCAGCTGTATCTCTTCATAGCATGTTAACAACTTGACTTGGATATTAGGAAAAACTTTTTCTCTAGGAGGGTGGTGAAGCACTGGAATGGGTTACCTCGGGAGGTGGTAGAATCTCCTTCCTTAGAGGTTTTTAAGGTCAGGCTTGACAAAGCCCTGTCTGGGATTGGTCCTGCTTTGATTCAAGCAGGGGGTTGGACTAGATGACCTCCTGAGGTCCCTTCCAACGCGGATATTCTATGATTCTTTTCATCTTTATCTGGTTGACTGTTTTGTGGGTTCCCTACCCCTTTTGTAACTTAACAATTTAGCATTTTAGTGCTTGCAGTAGCCTGGAGCTGGGCCCATTTGCTCCAATGGGAGGTACTGACTTGACCTATCAAAATGTCTGATTTTGCTTTGTAATAACTCAGGAAGGCACTAGTAAATATCTGAATGTTAATGTGAGTGTCATGATGAGATTTGTAAAAAGCGACAGAGTCCCGTGGCACCTTATAGACTAACAGACGTATTGGAGCATAAGCTTTCATCTGATGAAGTGAGTATTCACCTATGAAAGCTTATGCTCCAATACGTCTGTTAGTCTATAAGGTACCACAGGACACTGTCACTTTTTACAGATACAGACTAACATGGCTATCCCTCTGATACATGATAAGATTTGTGTAGCTATAAGGGTATATTTCTTGAAGACTATATGGGTTTTGTCCAAACAATGGAAAGAAATGGTTTTAGAAGACACTAGCTCGTACTTTTTTCCTTACTCAAAGCTTCCTCCGTTTCCTTTATTCATTCCCCAAGAAGCAGACAAAATACTTGGAATAGTGGGGCAAAGCTCCTCTATAGCTGTCACTCCTAGCTGCCTACAGGTGCCTCTAGAAATGATGCACGCTCATGTCTGGGTGGTGTGCAACTTGTATATACAGAGAGCATAAGAAAATGGAGAGGCTGCATTGGTTTGTGGCTTACAAGTAGAACAAAAAGAGAACCTAAAATTCATTTGGAAAAAAGTCACTGACCAAAAAGCTTCCTACCTGTAAAGGAAGAATTGTGTGTTCTAAATGATTTC
Source organism: Chelonoidis abingdonii (assembly GCF_003597395.2). NCBI lineage: Eukaryota > Metazoa > Chordata > Testudines > Testudinidae > Chelonoidis > Chelonoidis abingdonii. The sequence continues at coordinate 23,260,801 of NC_133772.1, forward strand.
AGTGTGTAGATGCTGCTTGTCACTTTGGGCCTTAGAAAGTCATTCCTCTTGTTCTGAAGCACTGGCTGTATTTTCGCTTGATGACTAACTTCTGCAAGAGGCCTCATAATTGAAATGTCACCATTGATTATACTCTGATAGACTTAGATTCCTCATTCTGGAGGTTAGCATTGCTTTGCACTGGGTATTCTTTCTTTCCATTTTATAAAAAGTAAATTCCTTATTCTATAAGCCTCTTTACTGGAAGAAATTGTCATCCATTCTGGTCTCACCAGGCATTGGTAAGGGGAAGTTCATTTCTTAGTGCATTTTATGTGCCCATTACTATTTGTGCCAGTACACAGTGACATTTTGGTGTCCTTTGCACAAAATCTTGTCCACCACTCCTAGTTTTAGCTGTTTATTTACTAGGAGAACTTAAAATCTCGATGAAAAAATGCACCAGCTGTTGAAGAGAAGGTTTGCCCACTAAAAATTGGCTATCCTGACCTCCTTAATAGAAGACAGGAAATGTGATCATTTAAAGATCAAAATAGTAGCATTTGCAGAAAATCATATATTTTAAAGCATTTTTAAAGGAAAAGAGGACAGAAAAGACCCATTACATAACTTCATTTGTGGCATTAGGCCAAGATTTTCCAAAGCAACTAGTGACTTTGAGTGTCCAGCTTGAGATGCCTTAAAGGGACCCAAGTTTCAATAAGTCTTTAATACTCTGAAAATCAGGTCCCTTTTGAGGGGTCTCAAGATGGACACACAAAATCACTAGTCACTTTTGAAAGTCTTGGACGTAGGTTTTGGCATGGTCTTGGAAACATAAAACTTCCAGGGAAGTAAGAGTTTATGGCAAGAACTTGGATTGCAAAGCTCTGAATTATTCTGACAAAGGAATTGAAGCTACAATTTTAGTAACCCCTCATTAAGAATATGGCTGCATCAGGAGCTCTTTAATGACCTGAAAATCAAAAAGGAATTCTACAAAAAGTGGAAACATGGACAGATCGCTAAGGATGAGTACAAAAGAATAGTACAAACATGTAGGGACATAATCAGGCTAAGGCACAAAATGAGTTATACCTAGCAAGGGACATGAAAGGCAGTATGAGGTTCTATAAATACATGAGGACACGATATATCAGCTTTATCTTCAGCAGGGCTGAATAGGTTGGATATTAGGAAAAACTTTAAGGATAGATAAGCTCTGGAACAGGCTTCCAAGGGAGGTTGTGAAATCCCCATCACTGTCGATTTTTAAAAACAGGTTAGACAAGTATCTGTCAGGGATGGTCTAGGTTTACTTGGTCCTGCCTCAGCACAGGGAGCTGGACTAGATGACCTCTCGAGTTCCCTTATAGCCCTACATGTCTGTGGTTCTAGCATTGAACTAGTATACAATGTAAAGAGTGTATCTTTCTAGACAAAAATTGTTAGGAACTGTTACCAGTTTTTTGATTTTAGTACCTCATAGCTGGTTATGAATTAATATCATTATAAAACTCACATTAATATACTCTGGGGGAGGAAACAAATATCTAGGTCTCTCTCACCAATTCTCCTAAAGCATTTTTAAAAGTGAAGGTTATAACCTATTGGTCTCCCTCAGCATATGCCTCAAAAGTGGCAAAATGTGGAAGGATGGGTGTAGGGAGGGATTGTCTTCATAATGAGAAGTACACCGCTACCTCGATATAGCGCCACCCAATATAACACGAATTTGGATATAACACAGTAAAGTAGTGCTCTGGGGGGGCTGCGCACTCCAGTGGATCAAAGCAAATTCAATATAACACGGTTTCACCTATAACAGGATAAGAGTTTTTGGCTCGCAAGGACAGTGTTATATCGAGGTAGAGGTGTAAATGGTAATTTAGCTCTAGCGTTGTTACACAAAAGGTAACATGCAGGAGGAAGTGAAGTCAGTGTAGGCCCTGATCCTGCCGTCTGCCCCAAGTGAGCACCCCATCCCAAACAGAGTTCCTTTGAAATTGGTGGACCTCTGCCCTCATGCTGGAGCTGGAGAACCCTTCTATGTGGCCCAGGCTCTGAATTGTCACATTTCCTAAAGGAGGTGACAACCTAGCTTGGGTTCATTTCAGTGTGCCAGTTTATATACTTGCAGTGCACTCAGAAATAGGTTAGAAACCATAATGAAGTGGAATTTTGTTGACTTAGTTATAAATGTTTCCAGTGCCATTAAAAAGGTAAGGTGGGTGAGCTAGTATCCTGGGACCGACACAGCTACAACTATTCTACATACTAAAAAAGCAGGCATATTTAAAGTATTTCAGATTGGTTCCATCCTCCATATCTCCCTGGTTTATTTTTGTACAAATGAACAGGAAAGGTCATGGATGGCTGGGTTGGGTAGGAGGTGCATGGAATCTGGTGCATCCAGAGATGAATAGAATAAAACTTGTCTTAGGCATATTAATAGCTGTCTGAGGCTTTCATATATCTTTTTACATATTAAGCTCTCATGTTCTGGAAAGTCCCCTTTGGTTTAAAAGGGCTACATTTGCCTCTGGTTATTGTTGTATTACTTTGGCCTTAGGTACACGTTTCCCTGTATGGCCCTTCAGCAACATTCTGGAAACTTATGTTCCTCTTTCATTTATTTGACTTGTTACTGCTTCATGCATCTTTGATATGAGAGCTATACTGAGGGCGAGGGAAACTAGAGTAACATTTCCTATAACATAATCATTGTTGAGCAGCTCTTAGTGGAAAATATTATACTCTGAAAAAATGCTATATCCAGTGGCAGACATGGGCTTGGAATTTTAAGTCACTTGCGTGAGCACTGTCCTGAATGGGAATTGTATATGGACCTTGTAAAGGAGCAGTGCTATTTTTGTCAGGCCATGTTCAAATTTTAAAGTTGCTGCTTCCCTTTTCTGAGTAAAATACAGAACTGACTCTGTGGTGTGAACCTGGATGTGGAAAGACAGGTTAAAAGGTTTTTTGTTTGTTTGTTTTACCATCTTTTTGGTGCCTGTGTGAAATCAGAATTTGGTCTCAATCTGATTTCTAATGGGTCAGTAGTCACACATGGCTCAGTTTCAGCTGAGATCCAAGATTCTAATGGGCATGAAAATCAAACCAACGCTAGAAGTGAACCCTCCTCTTGAGACTGAAGCACAGTGGGGATGATGATAGGAGAGAGTTCAGCACTATCATTGCCTGTGCTTCTGAGCTTTATACCCAGAATTTAGAAGGGAATTAGAACTGTGGTCTTTAAGACCATCTATTTTAGGCAGAATAGGCATTGCCATGCCAATCTTCATATAACAAGAGGAGTCTGTTTCCCAACATGAAGGCAGTTGTTGCTTTTGATTGCAGGCACCAAGGATGTTCTATTTTGCTGTAACTCCCTTTTGCTGTCTTTTCAGGTGTCTGTGAATCTGACACTGGAATTCTCCCTCCAGCTCTTCTTTAGTTCATGACTCTAAATAAGTTGGAGAAATCCCTAGAATGGGGGAACAAATGTCCACTCTCTTAGATGCTCTGTTCTAACATATTTTATGCTTGAATAATGAATAGTTTGTGCACCTCATCTTTTCTTTCTGTAGTAATCAGAGTAGTTTGGTTACGTTTAGAACAGGGGTCGGCAACCTTTCAGAAGCAGTGTGCCGAGTCTTCATTTATTCACTCTGATTTAAGGTTTCGCATGCCAGTAAAACATCTTAACGTTTTTAGATGGTCTCTTTCCATAAGTCTATAATATATAACTAAACTATTGTTGTATGTAAAGTAAATAAGGTTTTTAAAATGTTTAAGAAGCTTCATTTAAAATTAAATTAAAATGCAGAGCTCCCTGGATTAGTGGCCAGGACTGGGCAGTGTGAGTGCTACCGAAAATCCACTTGCGTGCCGCCTTCGGCACCCGTGCCATAGGTTGCCTACCCCTGGTTTAGAAGATAAATGGTATTTAAACTTTTACAGGTGCTAAGACCAGTCACTTTCTTGCATGTGGCTTTTTTTATTGCTCTTTGCTGTGGCCTTTTTTCTGTATTTCTTAAAAACAAAGAACACAGAGACACGTACACCACTTTGTCCAGAAACCTTGAACTTCATATGTGAAACAAGGAGCTAAGATGACTATACATGATGATGAGTTAGTTTTAGTGCTGATTGAAGTATGGCTATTGTTTTATGGTTCCCAGCCTTTGTATGAGCAGAAAACAAGTTATTGCGTTTCAGTTACATTGGAGTATGTAGGATGGGGAAAAGTACGACTCCAGAGGTGTGTGTTGAAGTGAGAGTGAGAGAGAGAAATTGCTGTGACTTTGGGAAAGTGGGGGAAAACGGATCATTTCCTTCCTAGACTGCAAATCTGCAAGACATATGATAAAGTCAGCTCATGGGAACACCAGTTGGTACACTGCAGACGAAAGACTCTTCACTTGTACAGTTTGCTTTCCATTTATGGGAAACTGCTGCAGTGCCTTTACATGTTTACAACAGAGCCTAGTGCCAGCCCAAGAAGTTTTTTGCTACAGTGCGTTCAACCCTCTATTGCTGGACATAACCTTGTTTGGTTCTAAATAAATGTTGTAAGACAGTATTTGTATTGATGTTACCTATTGGAGTGCTACATTACATTTTTCAGGGATAATTACTTCTCTGGAACAGATTTTAAATGTACATTTTTCCCATATAGTAGAAACAAAAGTAAGTTATTGTTACTATTCTTAAAGGAGACTTTCCTGCATATCTTTTGAGAATGGAAGGCTAACAATACAAGAAACATGCATCGCCCCAAGACAATGAGTAAGTCATAAAGCTACCAATCTCAAAACGAGGTCACCCATTGAAATAGAGGATTATAATGCAATTCAGGCAGCATTTCTTTAAGGATGATGGGAATATGGGATAAACATTAGCATGTACAAGATTCAAACTTTTATTTGTATACAAGTCCACCTAAAGCCGGGGTTCTCAAACTGGGGGTCGGGACCCCTCAGGGGGTCGCGAGGTTATTGCATGGGGCTCATGAGCTGTCAGCCTCTACCTTTTGCTTCAGCCTCCATGCTTTGGTTCCAGCATTTATAATAGTGTTAAATATATTAAAAAGTGTTTTTAATTTATAAGGGGGAGTCGCACCCAGGGGCTTGCTATGTAAAAGGGGTCATCAATACAAAAGTTTGAGAACCACTGACCTAAAGAATCTGAGAATCCTTTTGTGACTGTTTACCAGAATGCTTACAGACCCATACTCCAGTTACCTGTGTTCCATGCTGTCTGGACTTCAATGTTGCTGTCGCCATCTGTTTCTCTACTTGTAGAGCAACAGATATTAATTTCAGAATAGCTACGTCTCAGCTAACCCTAGTAAAACTTATTCACCACCAATTATTAGGAGCCCACATCCTCAACAAATGTCAGTGCCTCTCTTTCTGCATTGGAAAAAAGGCATGACCTTTTCTCAGTGGAAGTCAATAGTGGGGTTTATTCAATATATACAAGGAATGATATAAGCTGAATTTTTTCAGGAAATTGTGATATTGAGGCAGTCATACAACTCAGTAACTTCTGATCACGTTACAAACTTACACACCACCAAATTACCACCAGCCACTCAATACAAACAACTTAGTATACTGTCTAATTCAGGAGTAGGCAACCTATGGCACAGGTGCCAAAGGCGGCACGTGAGCTGATTTTCAGTGGCACTCACACTATGTGGGTCCTGGCCACTGGTCCAGGGCTCTGCATTTTTATTTAATTTTAAATGAAGCTCTTAAACATTTTAAACACCTTATTACTTTACATATGACAATAGTTTTAGTTAATATTAATGACTTATAGAAAGAACCTTCTAAGAACGTTAAAATGTGTTACTGGCGCTGTCATGAGAGATAGGTAAGTAAGGGTTAATTTTCTTTACTGTAAAGGGTTTACAAGGAACCAAACACCTGACAGAGACCAATCAGGAACCGGATTTTTCAAAAGTAGGGTGGAACTCTGGAGGTTTTTGGCTTTGTTCTCTGTGTTTTGTTTTCCTCGGCTGTGAGAAAACAAGCTTTTCTTCTAACTCCATCTTATCTCAATATTCTACTAAAATCTGTGAGTACAAAGAAAAAAGTAATTGGCTGTGATGTGCTTTGATTTGTATTGACCTGAAGTTGATTTGCTGGACTGATTTGAATTGGCTAATTTTTAAATCAGACTGGTTATTCATATTTCCTAAAGCAGAGCTGTATTGATCTTTAATGCAGTATTATTGTTCTGTATTTCTTTCTTTTTTATAAAGTTTTCTTTTTTAAAACTTGTGGAAGTTTCTTTCCTAGTGAGGCAAAGGGAAGGGGAAAGCCAGGCTGTGGTTATTTTCCTATCGTCCCCAGGGCGGAACAGGCTACGGGGAAAGAGAGAGAGAATCTCTTTAGTTTCCCTGTGTTGAAACTGTCTCTTTGGAGAGAAAGGAGACAAGGTTTTCTTGGTATTGTATGTAAAGGAGATTGCATCATATCCTCTAGGGCTCAGAGCAGGACGCCGGAGAGAGGGAGGAGGATTTTTCCTTTACGGGAGACTCAGATTTCTGAGTCGTGGGGTCTTCCCAAAGGAAGTTGGGAGGCCACAGAGGGGGTCCCCCAAGGAGTATTTGGGTGCATCCCAGGCTGATAAGAGCCTAAATCTTATCTGGTGGCAGCGAAGTAAAATCCAAGCTGGTAGTGAGCTTGGGGGAGGTTCAGGTAAGCACCCAGATTTTGGACGCTAAAGTCCAGATCTGAGACAGATGTTTACCACAGGCGCATACAACCTTAAATTAGAGTGAATGAAGACTCAGCACACCACTTCTGAAAGGTTGCCGACCCCGGTCTAATTCAATATTGATCTCAATTCTCTGAGTCTAGTTTTGTGTACCAAACCAGTAACACATGAATCCAGTGTAGGCAAATGTATATGTTATATCTGTCTCATGACAGGTAATTCAGTTTTTACATTAAATTTCTATGTATTTTCTATAAACTTCTTTGATCCCAACATAATTACTTTTAATTTTATTTTATAGCTGAGAGAATGGCTTTGTAGCTTGGCCTATAGAAGGACAACTGCCAGGGTAGCTTAATTTCATAAGCTTTGGAATTTTCCCACAAAACCGTGTCTCAGGAATAAATGTGGCTTTAGAATATGCTTGTGAACTCTGATTTTAATGTTGTGTAAAACTAACTTTGAATACAGATTTTAAAAACTTTCCATGAGTCAGAGCAAGACTAACTGGATAATGTGCATAAGTAAGAGCATCAGGCAGTTAGCCTGCACTACTGAGTTCCGTAAATGATAGAGGTGAAATAACATTTTAATAGGGTTGTCGATTAATCGCAGTTAACTCACCCAATTAACTCAAAGTTAATTACGATGAAAAATTAATTGTGATTAATTGCACTGTTACATTTCAATTGCTATTGTATTGTTAAATATTTTGATGTTTTTCTACATTTTCAAATATATTGATTCCAATTACAACACAGAATACAAAGTGTACAGTGCTTACTTTATATTATTTTTATTATAAATCTTTGCACTGTAAAAATGATAAAAGAAATAGTATTTTTCAGTTCACCTCATACAAGTACCGTGGTGCAATCTCTTTATCATGAAAATGCAACTTACAAATGTAGGGTTTTTGTTACATAACTGCACTCAAAAACAAAACAATGTAAAACTTTAGAGCCTACAAATCCACTCAGTTCTATTTCTTGTTCAGCCAATTGCTAAGACAAACAAGTTTGTTTATATTTGTGGGAGATACTACCCACTTCTTAATTACAACATCACCTGAAAGTGAGAACAGGCATTTGCATGGCACTGTTGTAGCTGGCATCGCAGGATATTTACGTGCCAGATACACTAAAGAATCATATGTCCCTTGATGCTTCACCCACCATTTCAAAGGACATGCATCTATGTTGATGACAGGTTCTGCTTGATAACGATCCAAAGCAGTGTGGACCGGTACATTTTCATTTTTATCATCTAAGTCAGATGCCATCAGCAGAATGCAGGGGGGTTGGGTACGTAACTCTACATTTAATTGCGATTAATTTTTTAAATCTCTTGACAGCCCTACCTTTTAATGCAATAAACATCTAAATTATATTCCATGGACGTGATTATTGGGTGCCTGTTGTACAGTTGAGCTAGTTGACACTCTTATTGTATTTTTGAAGCAAAGCTGAACAGTCTCAATGGTAGGTCCAAACTAAAAGATGAAGTAGCATATTCCCTGCCACAACCACTTTCTTTGCACCACTTGTCCCTTCTGATCACAGCCCTGACCCCCATATTAAAACAATCTCCTCTCCATCCAGAACTCCTTATAGGATGCTAAAGGGAAAATAGGAGTTATTAAGACCACAGGGCTCTTGATGTAACTTACTGAAAAGGCACATGGCTTGAGGAGCGTGCTTCTTAGTTAGGCCCAAAGAAATAATGGTAAAATTGCCAAGTTAAATATTAAAAAAAAAAATCCGTCTAAAAGTAAGAATTTGAAATGGGTGACATTACAGAGATCTCAGAGTAGTACGCAAAGCTATCTTCAGTGTAGCCTGATCTCAGAAGCTTTTTGCTTTATGGGAGTCAAGGGAAATAACCTTGTTAATAAACATGACTCTCTGAAATCTGTTCCGGGACAGTCCTCCTCACCACATGGAAATCCCTATAAATAAAATATTAACACTTGAAAATCGGGGATTATGGGGATTGTTGTATTATATGCTGTAGTGTGAAAGCATCAGGTTTTACTGGAACAGCTGAAAAATAGTTTTATCATAGGTTAGGCTGTGCCAAAATAAATTGGATGATGCATATTCCGTGCTCATGTGTATTTTAAGCATCAAGGGGAAGGTGGTAAATTTTTAGTTGCCTGTAGGAACTGGAACTGAAGGGCAATAGGGATTTCAAAGCAGTGGTTTGGTAGAGATGGGACAAATGCTAAGCCATTGGTCTCTTTCTTTGAAACTTGCCTACTCTTCAGTGTTTCACTAGTAGACTTCAAATTCTCTTCAAAAAGGATTTTCCCACTTCTTTCTTCTCTGAGCAATGTTTATGGGTGTTATGGAGTTGGATCATAGATAACCTGTGTGGGAACATCTTACAAACTGTTTCCTATTTCCAGTCTGCAACCCATCTACAGTGAAGAGAGTTGGCAGGGTTGTTGTCCAGAATAGATTTCTTCTGCTGGCTCCATATCCTTTGAAGACTTCTAATTTGCTCAAGGCTTGATGTCCTAGGAAGAGTATTTGTCTTAATAAATTATCTATTGTGGAAGCTTTATAGCTAAAAGATCTACATTTTTCTGTTTGGCTAAGGGCTTCATCCTGGTCTTTCTGATACACTGCAGTGTTGGGTTAGAGTTTATCACGCTTTCCCCCTTAATTATCTGTATAAGTCTCCTCTATTAATCAGATCCACAGAGTGATTTGTAGGTATTGTATTGTGTTTGTACCCAACTTCTGTTTAGCCTCTTGCTTCTCCCTGAAATACCGTTATAGATGGGAGCACAAGACTGCATGAAATGGTATGCTGGCTGAAGCGGCTGGGTGTAATTAAGACTCCATTATATTTATACTTCAGGGATGATCTGAGTGTAGAATCTTTTTCTGTTGCTGTACTCAACTGCTTTACATTGTTGTAAATGTCCTGTACCTGTCAGGACTCTCTCCATGAATGGAGTCTGTCAGAAGGGGCTGTTTATGACATTAGCGGAGATGTGTTCTCTCTGAAATGACTTGTTCTACAGATCACTGTAATTGTAGCTGTGTAAATGTTCCCAGCCACAATCAAATCACCGTGGAGAACAACACACATAGCTACATAATACAACGTATTGCTGCTTACACATGAAAGTATTTCAAAACAAGCCAGGCAGAACATACAACCAGTCAGGTTGAGGCAGCAATCCCAAACACTGAAGCATCAGGTTCCGTCAGAACATGGCGAATAGCAGAACCATGAGGGATGGATAGACTCAGTTTGGATAACAACGCTGGGAAAACTTAAAGGGAAATGGTGTTAAAAGCTGGGAAGAAATTAGGTAGCTGTATGTTTGAATGTGATTACACTTTAAAGTAGTCTCTTGCTCTGCTCCCCTCCCCTCCCACCACTGGCCACTTTGCTCTGCTTCTCATGGGGTGGTGGAGAGTGATTCTCATGCTGTCCTTTCTAGCCTTGTCCAACTAGTGATCAATGGTTCCATGTCTAGTTGGCAACCGGTATCAAGCGGAGTGCCACAACGGTTGGTCCTCGGGCCAGTTTTGTTCAATATCTTCATTAATGATCTGGAGGATGGTGTGGATTGCACCCTCGGCAAGTTTGCAGTTGACACTAAACTGGGAGGAGTGGTAGATACACTGGAGGGTAGGGATATGATACAGAGGGACCTAGACAAATTAGAGGATTAGGCCAAAAGAAACCTGATGAGGTTCAACAAGGACAAATGTGGATTCCTGCACTTAAGACGGAAGAATCCCATGCACTGCTACAGACTAGGGACCGAATGGCTAGGAAACAGTTCTGCAGAAAAGGACCTAGGAGTTACAGTGGATGAGAAGCTGGATATGAGTCAACAGTGTGCTCTTGTTGCCAAGAAGGCTAGTGGCATTTTGGGCTGTATAAGTAGGTGCATTGTCAGCAGATCGAGGGATGAGATCATTCCCCCTCTATTCGACATTGGTGAGGCCTCATCTGGAGTACTGTGTCCAGTTTTGGGTACCACACGACAAGAAGGATGTGGAAAAATTGGAAAGAGTCCAGCGGAGGGCAACAAAAATGATTAGGGGACTGGAGCACATGACTTATGAGGAGAGGAACTGGGATTGTTAGTCTAGCAGAAGAGAAGAATGAAGGGAGATTTGATTAGCTGTTTCAACTACCTGAAGAGGATGGATCTAGACTGTTCTCAGTGGTAGTAGATGAGAGAACAAGGAATAATGGTCTCAAGTTGCAGTGGGGGAGGTTTAGGTTGGATATTAAGGAAAACTTTTTTACTCAGAGAGTGGTGAAGCACTGGAATGGGTTACCTAGGGAGGTGGTGGAATCTCCTTCCTTAGAGGTTTTTAAGGTCAGGCTTGACAAAGCCCTGTCTGGGATGATTTAGTTGGGAATTGGTCCTGCTTTGAGCAGGGGGTGGGACTAGATGACCTCCTGAGGTCCTTTGCAGCACTGGTATTCTATGAACAATTTACACTTTTTCAGTGCTAGCCCCACTTGCATTCCAGATGAGTAGTTAACTTTAATTGATATATGCAAAGGGCACAGAACTCGGTGTTTGCATTGGTTTTAATAATCAAGCTGTGAAGGTCACTGCCAATCACTGTACTGCATTTAAACTCTGAATTCAGAGCTTTTTCTGCCCCCTCCAGAGGAATATGACCATGAATGGTTATGAATCACTGCATAGGAACAATGCAGTATCAGCATACTGTTGGAAAATGAAGAAACAATAAAGTGCAATTCAGAGTTCTTTAACTCCACCTTAGTGCCTAGCATGGAGTTCTTCAGACTTGTTGCTGTTATGACACTCTATCATCGTGGTTGCTACACAAATTAGCCTATCTTGAATCATTGTGTGCTGTTTTGGAGACTCAAACTGCAAGACTTTGTAAGACAAAAACAGGTGTGCTAGAGTTCTATGACCATCCATTTAGAAAACTGAAATCGCACTATTGCCAACTGTGAGAGAAAGCAGAGTTTGAGTCAAGACTGAGGAAGGGGAGGATGGTCATGTGGTTAAGGCACTGGACCGGGATTTGTGCAATCTGAGTTCAGTCCCTGGTTCTGCCACAAACTCAGTGTGACTGAAGGCATGTCACCGAATATCTCTGTGCTTCCTTTCCCATCTTGTAAAATGAAGGAGTATTGTTTGCCTGTAAAATGGGTGACTGTCCCTTCAACACAGTCGCTTACCAAGTAAACTTGGTCACTGAGATGTCTTCATTTATTGGGTGGAGAATGAGTCTCTCAACCAGATGCTGTTCCCTTCCTTCTTAGGGTACCACAGAAATTATATCCCTCCTTCCCCACCCTCCATGTGAAGGCAGTACATATGATGAATGACTGAAGAATTTCTCTAAGTTCTGTATCGTTCTCTCTAAGCACTGTTCTCCAAATATACACTTGATATTTACACTCCACAGACATGCAGTTTGCTAAAAAGGTGGAGTATTAGACTGACAGGCAGATACGGAAATGCCGGAAGAAAAAATGCTTGTTATACTTACAGTAAAATGTTCTGTGATAAACTGCTCATAGAGGTGGTAGGACAAGATACCACACACAAGTAGGTTAACTCCAGGCACAAAGCCACCTCTGTCAATAGCTGACTTCAGTAGAAGTCAGTGTGAATAAGCCCATGGTGTTCGCCATCCATTGGTTGCAATGTGCTGCTTCACCAATGCTGGATAAATGGAAGTAGTTCAGTAAACAGATACCTGGAGTAATGTGTTTCCAATAAGGAACACCACTGTAGGATTAGAAGCTTGGGAGATCACACATTCTCAAACACACGCTGTGTTTGACAGAGATCCAGGGCCAGTGCAAGGATGTTTCCCACCCTGAGACACCCCACCCCTGCAGCAGCTCTCCGCCCTGAGGCACTCCCCCCTCGCCCCAGCTCACCCCTGCTCCGCCTCTACCCCGAGCACACGGTCGATGCTTCACTTCTCCTGCCTCCCAGGCTTGCGGCGCCAATCAGCCTAGGAGGCGGGAGAAGTGAAGCAGCCAGGGTGTGCTCGGGGAGGAGGCAGGGCAGGGGTGAGCTGGGGTGGGGAGTTCCCTTGCGTGCCGCCCTCCTGCCCCCCCTTACTTGCTGCAGGCAGCCCTCCCAACGCTCCCCTGCCCCAGCACCATCCACCTAAATGCCGGCGGCAACTAGGGCGGCCGAAGAGCTGGCCACCGCGGTCGCTGCCGAAGAAAATGCCGTCCCCCAAATCCAAGCGCCCAAGCAAACGCATAGGTTGCCTAAATGGTTGCACCGGCCCTGCTGAGATCCAGCTTAACGCATGAGAAGACTTTAATGATAGAATCATAGAAATGTAGGGCTGGAATGGATCTCAAGAGGTCATCTAGTACATCTCTTTGTCCCGAGGCAGGACCAACTATACCTAGTCTGTTCCTGACAGATGTTTGTCCAACCTGTTCTTAACCTCCAACGGTGTCAATTCCACAGCTTCCAGTGGAAGCTTATTCCAATACTTAATTATTGTCATAGTTAGAAAGTTTTCCGTAATATCTAACTAAATCTTCCTAGCTGCAAATTAAGCCGATTACTTCTTGTCCTGCCTTTAGCCGGAATGGAGAGCAATTGATCCCTGTTCTCCTTATAACAACCCTTAACACATTTGAAGTCTCTTATCAGATCCCCACTTGGTGTTCTTTTCTCAAGACTAAACATGCCCAGTTTTTATAACCTTTCCTCATTGGGCAGGTTTTCTTGCACTCCCCTGGACGCTCTCCAATTTATCCACAACTTTCCTGAAGTTTGTCATCTAGAGATGGACACAGTACTTCAACCGAGGCCCCACCCGTTTATCTCCCACGTCTTACATACAACACTCCTGTTAATACACCCCAGAATATTAGCCTTTTTGGTAACTGCATCACACTGACTGATATTCAATTTGTAGTGTGCAGTTACCCCCAGCTCCTTTCCAGCAATACTACCCGCTAGCCTATTGTTCCCTATTTTGTAGTTGTGCATTTGATTGATTTGTTCCTTCCTGAGCAAATACCTTGCACTTGTGTTTATTTAAATTCATTTTATTGATCAGTTTTCCAGTTTGCCAGGCTCTGTTTTGAATTCTAATCCTGTCCTCCAAAGTACCTGCATCCCCTCCCAGAGCACCTCGGGCATGCTTCATGTGCAGTCATTCAAATAAATGTACGGTTTATGCTTATTTGATTTGGATTTCAGTGCCATTTGCTCGGTCTTTCAAGTGCATTTATTCAAACGGACAAAGTGTTTTTTTTCCTTTCTTTTCCAGCACTGAAAATTCAAAACAGCTTTCCTAACAGACCAGTTTGTGCAATAAGGCGACTGGCAGGGTGCAGGGCAGTGTGCATGAGTTTGTAGGTTTAAAAAAAAATCCAGGCAGAGGGGCGGTCCAGCTACACACCTTTTTTTTTTTTTTTTTTAAAAGCCTCTTTGAATGGCAGCACATCAGAGGGGCTCAGCTTTGCCTGCTTATAGCTCTAACCAGGCTTTTAAAAACCCCCACTTGTCCTCCAAGTGCTGTAGTGCTCTGTGTAAGCCTACATTCTATCTAATGGTAGCCTGACATGTTATGTTACCGTATCTTCCTAAGTAAGCAACCTTTGACCTAGCCAGCTGCAAAATAGTAGCTTGGAATTTAGATCTTGCATAGTGTTATGAATTTGTGTGACCTCCAGCTCCAAGCTCTCTTCGCCATGGGAGTTTGTATGTTTTCTTCTTCCTACAAGTGGCAGCCTAGATCCCAAGTTGAAAGTGAATCTTTGCCTTTGGCCTCCCTCCAGCATTCTTTGCTGAACAAGTAAGGATTTGGAATGTCAGAAAATAGCAAGAGGGGAGAGAAGAGTGAGAGTGTGTGTGTGTGAGCGTGTGTAAAGGTTTCTGTAATGAGGAGGACGGAACAAAACACAACTTCATCTGGACTGCCCCTTTCTGAAACAGTGCTCGTTCCTGATTTATACTGTTTTGTTTCTCTTAAATCATGCAGCTCTGCTCTGCTGCTACAGCAGAGGGCTATCAGCAGTGCTGTGGAGTGAAACAGGTTTTTTGCAAAAGCTTCCTATTTGGATAAAACTAGCTATTCCTCTGGCTTCCCCCTTGTGGGACGGGAGGAGTTCTACCTAGTGCAGTTATCGGGGGGTCTTCAGTAATATTCTGGCTTTGGATGATCCACAGGAAACATCCTTTTGTGGAAGACCTTAAAGCAGGCCTTGATTCTGAGGGCGGTGCTGCAACACCCCGGACTGTAACGCAGGTATTCCTTAACACTTTCCCTTCAACTTGAACAGGAAGAAGCATTGTGGGGCAGTGTTTACTACAGAGCTACACTCTGATGCCTAAAAGTATCTCACTGCAAACAGCAGGCTTTTTAAAATTACCATAACTGTGTTAATGATGAAGTTTGCTTGATCTGACTTGGGAGAAGGAGCTACCCAGCAGCACGTAGCAGAAGGAAAGTGAAGACTTGGACTTCATTGCTGCTTGCAGAAGTGCTGCTATTCCCCTCCTGCCTTGGAGGGACCATGTCGTCCTTGTACACCAGGAGCAAGGAGTTCACCCGAAACAGGAAGTCTCAGTCTGACTCTCCTCCGTCGTCTCCCTCCCCGATTGCAAAGACGCTCAGAGTAAGCAGCATTTTCATTACTGTATTCCATTGGGACCTCTTCAGCGCTGATTACAGCCAGAGATTAATGAAGTCAGTCTGTCCACTTGTAGTGGGAGACCTAAGTACCTGGTTTGCTTCTCTGCACAGGGTGACAGTATGAAATAAATTCGGGAAAGCTCCTGTGTAGCAGCAGACTTGAACCCTGTAAAAAAGGTATTTTCTGCAGTCCCCATGTGGTAGTTACTTGGCTGAATGATTAGAGAATCTTTGTCACCTTATCTCTGCGTTTGCTTTCTGTTTCTTTGCAGTGGGCACAAACCCTTGTACGTGAAACGGCTGAAAGTTTGCTAGCAAAAAGTTTGTAGTGGAAATGAGGCAAAACCTGAACAGCTTGTTAAACTACACTTTTTTTCATGTGCATGTAAATCTTACAAATGCGCTATAGTTTGCCATGCAACTGGGCTCAGTCTCAGCAGCTCTGTGAAGTGGGACGTACCTGAGTCATTTTAAAAAACTTTGAAAATAGCCTCTTGGCAGAGATGACTAGGTGGAGGTGTCAGTAATTTTGCATTGTCCCATTCCTTCAAATCGTTGCGTTTGGAGATGACCCCTCTGACAGCTTTTAATAATATGTTTACAATCAGATTGCTAGTGACTTTGGAGTTGTGTGAAAAATACTCTCCGGGGGTCCACGTTGTTTAGGGTGACCAGACAGCAAGCGTGAAAAATTAGGACGGGGGTGGGGGGTAATAGGAACCTATATAAGAAGACGACCCTAAAATCGGGACAGTCCCTATAAAATCGGGACATTTGGTGTCCCTAACGTTGTTAGGTAGGCAGTGTGCCCTTGGTCTAAAGATTTTATGCATACTGTAGTCCAACAGGAAAACTTTGGCTGAAGAGGTGAAACCAATCTCTAGGTAGCCTGAAGTGGTCACAGAAGACTAATATGCACTTGTCTCTTGACATTTTAATGACATAATATCCTCTTCAGAAAGATGGGAAAGGCCATTTAAACCACTATTTCCTTGTGGGAAACAGTCATTGACACTATAAATCTTTGGCTGTATGCTCTCCGGCTGCGCTCGCCCCGGCAGTTAAATGTAATCCTGTGGTGCTGGGAGTTGGTCTCCAGCACTGGCAATCAGTTCTACTACTGCATCTACTGGAAGCTTCTAGATGCTCATTGCCAGAGCCAGAGAGCTAGTTTGGGAGCTAAGGGAGTATCTGTCTTCCCCCAAAGCTGTGTGAAACTGAATGGGTCTTTTTTTAAATGTTCAATTTCTGCAACTGCATCTGCACAGTAAATTGATCAATTGGCAAAGAGAGGAAATAGTGGGTGGAGAGCCTTTAAATTGTATTCTTAGCTGAACACTGAAATTAATGTTTAAATACTCCAGTCATCCACTTATTAGAGAAGGTCAATGTCCGCATTGTTTCTCAGACCCAGGCTGACTCATTCTCTCCTCTTCAACCTTTTGTGCTGGGAAGCATATAACATGCACATCTGGCTGCAGCTGTCATTGCTGTGGTCACAGACACTCGCTTGAGCTCCCTCTGGCTACCTAACCCATAAGATGCAGAATGATTAGGAACTCCTTTTATCTGGAGTAACCATGAACAGGAGCACAGCCTCTTTGGGTGGCTCAGCTGCAGATCACAGAACCGAGTTAAGGCTTGGCCCTGCTTTGAGCAGGGGCTTGGACTAGATGACCTCCTGAGATCCCTTCCGACCCTGATATTATTCTATGATTCTGTGACAGGTGGCTCAGTCCCTGATCTAGAGTCGCTTGCCCCAGAAGAGTGCTTACTTGGGATTGTAACACTAATGAGAGGATTTGTATGAGGGGAGAAATGCTCTCATAGCACTAGTGAGGCCACTGCTCTTGGTAGAGCACAGGGATACTTAACAGTGAAAAGATTTCAAACTGTAAGTACATCAGCATTATTGCAGTTCAGTGTAGGACAGTCAGAAGTAACTGTCTCGTTCCCGTAATGGATGTCAATGGTTAATTACCGAAGAGGTTTCAGATGGAGCATAACAGCCCCAAACAAGTTGGATTTAGCTAACCACCTTGGCCTACTATGGGTATTTCTCCCAGTACCAGTCCCAGATACAAAAAATTTTTTTTTTGACAATCTTAATACAGCAGGGAGCACTGCATGATCCCCTCGGTTTGTCTAATCTTAAGGCCTTATAACTAATGACATTTGAAAAGTGAATTTATCAGCACCCATACATAATTGGCCTAATGTTCTTCTGAGATTCTGTGGTGTCTCCTTTTGTATTGTAGTACCATGTCACCCAAGTTGTCTTTTCACCCTTAATTTGGAAGACCTCTCCTAATCACAAAACAGAGACGTGGGATCACATCACTTCATTATAAACTTTTACAAATAATAATAAGTGAAACATACTGCAAAACACAGAGCATCACTGCAAGTACTGAAACGACTGCAGAGGTAATTCAGGATGAATCCCAACACTTAGTTATCAGCTGACCTCTATGTCAGCACATTGTGTTATGGTGTTCAAGATCATCCATCGTCCTAATTCTCTAGGCACATCAGAATCGTTCAAGAACAAGTAATCCTGAAATGTTTTAATTTTTGTTTCATATACTAAGACGATTCATAACAGTGTTGGAGTAGGAGTAGCCAAATAAATCCTATCAAACATACCAGAGTTAACCACAGCTCACCTCCATGTCCCAGCTTGCCAAAAAAAAATTAACTAGTTGGTTTTACTTTAATTCAGGTTTTGGTGATCTAAATTAACATCCAGTTGGCATAACAGTCTAAAGCTTCCAGTGAAATAATAATGGGAAATGTGTGGCAGCTTCTTCATGGGGAAGCTTTGTACTAGATTCCTTCTCCCCCAACAGAACCTTCTTCATATAAAGTATTTGCACCATCATGGACAAGAGTTTGTTCCAGGAGAGCTTTATCACAATATCAAAGGGCTGAATATTACGCATGTGGAAAACCTGCGCAGAGCAAGACAGGCAAGGTTGGAAAGGATTGGGGCTTAAAATGTTGGCAGTCTAATTTAAAGTCTTTTAAAGTCCCCAGTATGCTCTTTGAAGGCCAAATGGCCCCCACCTCTTTTTGTCCTAGAGTTTAATCATGTCTTCCAACTCTCTGGTACCTGCTTCTGTGATTTTTATTTTTCCAGGAATAATTATCAGTTAGCCAAGGCTTTTAATGCCCAGGGATGCATGTCCTCCCAAACTGCTGATTTGGGTGTATTCAGCTTTTTCAGGTATTTCCTTACCTGTTTTTATCAATAGTTATTTTCATTTATAAGGTCCTTATTCCTTTCTAATGGTCCATACATCTTGTTCAAGACTGGCTGTGAAAAAGCATGTCGGTAGCTCAGTGACTTTAAATCCATCAGTTATGTTTGTGCCCTTCATTGAATCATGTGGTAGATTTGCAGGGCTCCTCTGAGTCACCTTAAATGCTGGTGCTAAGTCCCAGTATTGGGATTTGATGTGATGTGAATACTGTCAAGTCAGACTGATGGATCCAGTTAGCTCCATCAGGGTATAAAGGGATGTCAAGGTTCCCTCCCCACTCTGAACTTTAGGGTACAGATGTGGGGACCCGCATGAAAGACCCCCTAAGATTATTTTTACCAACTTAGGTTAACAGTACGCTGCCACCACCAAGTGTTAACCAAATATTTAGGAAGAGCCACTTGGAACTCTGCCTTCCCCCAAATATCTTCCAAATCCCTATCCCCCTTTTCCTGGGCTGCTTGAGAATAATCCTCCCCAAGCCCCTACACCCCTTTCCCTGGGAAGGCTTGAGACTATCCCCTCACCATTTAGTCCTGGTGAACACAGATCCAAACCCTTGGATCTTAAAACAATGAAGAATTAATCGGGTTCTTAGAAGAAGAATTTTAATTAAAGAAAAAAGGTGAAAGGAGTACCTCTGTAAAATTAGAATGAAAGATAATCTCACAGATAATCCAATTCAAAACACAGAGGGTTTCCCTCTGGGCAAAACTTTAAAGTTACACAAAGAACCCAGATTTATCCTCCCTCTTATTTGCAAAAGAACTGTCAAACAAGAAAATAAAAGTTATCTAATACATTCCTTCTCTAAATACTCACTACCCTATTGGAGTGGGATGGCTCCTTTTTTCTCTGTCTCCTGCAAAAGCGAGCACACAGCACAGACAAAAGACTTTTTTCCCCTTCCAGATTTTAAAATATCTTGTCTCCTTATTGGTCCTTCTGGTCAGGTGTCAGCTAGGCTATGGGAGCTTTTTAACCCTTTACATGTAAAGGAGGAATTAACCCTTAACTGTGTGTTTATGACAACAGGGATGAGTGCTTTTTTGGGACCAGAGTGAAAGTCTAGAAACAGACAGCCACAAGGAGCAGACTAGCCACAGATTGAAGCTATTCACTTATTTTAACAGAACTCTTCTTCCTTGGTGTATGTATATTTGTTCCTGTACACCAGTGAACATTGCTCAATTCCAATTCTGCTGCTCCCCCACAAAGCTGCTGCTTAAATGGCTGAATAAGGAATTGCTTCACATTTAGTCACTTTTCTGATTCCTGAGCATTGCGCTAGCTTTTCCGTATGACTTTTCATGTATAACTCGGCTGCATCTGGAAATGGATTGTTTGGCCTTCTAGCTACCTGTAATCTATCTATCACTTGAACTGCCACTATGATGTTCTCTTCCCCCTTATTGGTGAGAGCAAGGAAGGAATAATGGGAGACTTTCAGATGAAGAGTCTGAGTTTTATACCAATGAGCAAAGTCTAATAGGCAGAATTCTAGTCTGGTGTAAAAGTTAGCGTGTTCAGAAGCTTGTTTTGCTACCGTAGTCAGTGATTGGTTACAGATTGGAATCCAGCATCCTATCTCAGATTTTTAAAATTCTCCATTTAAGCTGCTACCATTTTTACCACTGATATTTGCTGCTGAAAAGCCTGGTGGTTCAGTTTTAGCTGTCAAGCAGCTTGCATATAAACTGGCCATTTAACTTTCATGCTTGAGTTTGTTTCTGTTCCTGTTACCCCAATCAGAAGACTCCTCCAACCTCCATATTGTACTATAGTCCCTAAACAAAGTAACACAATGAAATGTGCACCAGTTGCATCTTCACTGCATATCCACACATTTCAGTGATATGTATATCATTAGTGGCAATATATGTACTGTATCAATTTTTCACTTGTAAAACAAATTGTAAAATTAAGATTGCTTTTGAATGCCACAAAATGCATAAGTTGCTTTTGCATTTTATTTTGCCCAATTTTTAACTCCAATTCCAGGCATAAATACTGTCCTTAATTAACTTAGCTGCTCACTAAAACTACTGATGCTAATCTCATGATCTTTAGAGCAGTGGTTCACAGACCTGTTTAGGAACCTTTTGTGATCCAGAGCGCTTGCTGATGGTCTGAGCATAGCTATGTGATAACACTGTGCTCTCAGCAGAGAGAGATAAAATGAACGAAAAGGGGATAGTATGACCAACTTATTTCTAAAGGGGCAAGATATTTAGTGCTTTGAAGACAGCTAAACATACCCAATATTCTCCAAATTACTTTTCTGTGTAATTGTTTCATGTGATTGTTGCAGTTGCCACAGTTACACCTTTGCCAAAAGTAGGGGTAGTGTTCCTAGGGCAACAGCACTGAGTGTGCTCCGCCCTCAGAAAGTTGGAGTAGCTCTGCTTTAGGCAACTTGAATTCTGGCCAGTTTCCAAGCGCCATAAATGTGTGTTTAAATCTCCCATACTAAAACTTGGAAAAGCCTAGATGTGGTGTTGGAAGGGGAGGGGAGCAGAGAAGAAGCAACAGCCATACAAACCTACGACCTTCCGAAATTTAGAAGCAAAAAAGCCTTGGGTGCCTGCTTTATATTTCCTCTTGAAGCTGCATGTCTGGAGGGTTGTGGCTAAGATCATATCACTTGTCTGCAAAATTAAAATTTTCACCAATAAAATCTGATCTGCGTTCAAAAAAAAAAAAAAAAGTGTGTGTGTGGGGGGGGAATTAACAGCCACAAAACCAGGTTTCTGAATTGTGGCCTTTACTCAATTAAAATACAATCCAGCTTGACATTTTACATGCAGACTTTTATCTCTGTGGGTTTGTGATAATGAAGTTCAGCTGTTGTAAAGCCAAAGGGCCGTGCAAGAGAAGAGAACTGAGGGTAGGACTGGAAGTCATGCAAACTATAGTATTACGGTTGAATTTTAGGCCCAGTTTGGGATTGGAGCAGCTCACTAATCGTACACAGTTGTCACTTAGAATTATAGTAGTATGTATTCGTTTCTGATTTACAGCGAGGATAGCACGTTTAATTGTCTAAGCTGTTCATTCTTGGATGATCATCTAATGTGCTCCAATAAGAGCAGCTTTTATTAAGCTAAGCCCGCTGATTTATAGTTTGGGAAAACATAGTTTGCATCAGGTTTATTGGGGCTTGGGGATGGTTTGGTTTTACAGGGTTATTAATCACATGCACAGGACTTGTAACACTTGCACTCACACATACCTAAAATTAGAAGGCAAGCTGTGTTCTTTTTCAGCCCTAGCTAACGGGAAGCTCCAGAAGTATGTAGCTGTCATGTCAGTCGGCTTGTTTTTCCAGAGATACCATAACTTCAAGAAGCGTTATCAAGTACTCTACGCCAGTAGGACAGTCCTTTAAGAATGAATGCCCTTGTTATACTGCTCCCATTCTAAGACCGCACTCTTCAGTTCTTAAATAATGTATGTACTTCTAAATAAATCCGTGGGGTAAGAGGCGTTAGACTGAATCATATACTTGTCCGATCTGTATATGTATGAATAGGGATGTGAGAACCTACAATACAGTAATGTCCTAGGTCTTTTCCTCAAAGCTACTATTACTGCAGCTCTTCTTATGGTAGTAATGGTGAGAGAGAGCTCTAGTCTGAACAAGGCACCAGTGGTAGCTGTCATTTTTTACCACTGCCATACCAGAGGAGCTGCACCAGTGGTAGCAATTGTATAAAATCTTGGGAGTGGGAAGCAGGCATAGACAAGGTGAAGGCGGGGGGGGGGTGGGGGGGGATGTCATCTTGACAAACAATGCCTCCTAATTCTTTGGGTGTTATGCACATGCGGGGAAGAGGGAAATGCCCCTAAAAGCAGATGACTTTTGTTTTTTGTTAATATAAGTGGTAGATTCTCTGTAACTTGAAGCTTTTAAACCATGATTTGAGTAACTCAGCCAGAGATGAGGGGTCTATTACAGGAGTAGTGGGTGAGGCTCTGTGGCCTGCAATGTGCAAGAGGTTGGACAAGATGATCATGATGGTCCCTTGAGACCTTAAAGTCTTTGAGCTTCAAGTTGTTTTAAAACCCAAACTCATGAGGCTTACTAGGCGGCTACTTGGCAACAGAAGATTAAACTACAGGCGGTGGATAAAACATGGCCTTTTCATTGGGAAAGGTGACAAACTGTGTGTGGCTTGAGCTGTGCTTCAGGATCTTGTTAATGGATAGTCATTTTATCATGGATATTTATCGGACACTGTGACAAAAATACAGTAAAACAAATCCCGTGTAAAATATCCCAGAATAGCCCAGGTTTTCCCAAGCTCGACGAGTTAGAGATGATACAGCATAAAATGGTCCTGACCATGTATTGTCTTTGGAAGAAATGTAAATATTAGATTCTCCCCCCCCTCCCCCCCAATCCTCACAGGGTCAGATCTTGGCCACAGAATGAAGAATGCAATTGAAGGCAATTAGGCCAATTTCTGTTTTGGCAAGAGAAAAGGTTGAGCCTCTTCTGGCACTGCCTTTTAGGGTTGAATTTTATCTGAAGCCTTCTATAAGGAAGTTGGTTTTAATTATACTTTACTGACCTTCTAATAGCTGTAAAAGCTTTTGAGTTTTTTAAAGGGAGTCTCCAGTGCTCCATAATCCAAACACATTTCTAAAATCAAAACCATATGGTGTCCCAGGCTCTTTTCAATCTCATTGCTATCCAAACTAATAAACTGCTGATACCTAGCTCTGCTTTTTAATTAGAAAAGGGAACAGAGTAAGCCCAATGAAATATCCTGGGGCAGGGAGAGTTGGAGTGAAATAGCTTCATGTGGGAAAGTTCAGAGCAATATTAGGATAACTAATACTGCTCTATTTGTCTCCTTGGTTCCTTAGCACCAGCCCACCTCAGAGGCCCTACGTTCTGCCAACAAATCAATCTCATCTGGATGAGATTCCCACTGGGCCTCATTAGTATCCTTTCTGGATTGGCTAGACAAGTTGCTGAAGAGCAATATAATGCATCCTCTGCACTGTGCTTGAACATGGTGGTGGTGCTGCTGCTGCTACGACCCCAGGGTTTGATGCTTTGAGTAGTTCCTTTGTATGTGACCATAGTGGTTTCACATCTTTAAAAGATTGCACTAGGGCTTACCAGAAACTTGAGTGTGTACCAATATGCTCTCCTTTTCACCATGCTCTGGTTTCACATCTTTAAAAGACTGCACCTTCTAGGGCTCAGTGCTTCCTGAAGAAATGCCGGCACATTGGTTTAATACCAACTCAGGAAGCATATCGCCATCTGTATCACTAGCACAACTCCTTGGTTTTCATTGGTCTCCTATCTGAATACTGCCCCAACCGGGCCCTCTTTGGCTTGTAAGATGTATGATCTCACAGCTTGAAGTTGTAAGGCTACAGTTGTTCCTAGTTAAACTTCAGCAAGGCCTGAGAAAAATGGAATGAAGTGGACAAAACGGACAATGTGGTGTCTGAAAATGCAGTGTTAATGGCCAAGGAAAAGGACAGTTAAGGTTCTGATAGTTATAGCTGCATTGCACTCCTAGGAATACTTTTAACATAGCATAATGTAAGGTATCCATTTAACGAAAAGCAGGAATGGAAAATACCACACTTGTATGTACATGTCTTACTGAGTAACTCTCTCAATGTACTGTGGTAACCTTTTTGTCCTTTTACTCCTCCTCCTCCTCTTCTCTTCCTGCTCCGCACCCCTTTCGTCTTTAGGAGGTTGAAGTCTTCATCCCTTACTTGTCATGTATGAATTTAGATTTTCAACTCTTTGGGGCAGGGACTAGGTCTCTGAAGCACACACCACACTCCACTGCTCATGTATCATGTGTGGAGTGAGGCTGAGTTAATGCTTCAGGACCTGTAACGCTTGCATTTTGACTTTAAAAATGTTGCTGTAAATATTTTTGCATTTTTCCTACAACTTTTTCAAAGGGAAAACTGGTAGGGGGAGAAGCGTTGGTCAGTAAGACAGTTGTCCCAATGCAGTTTTGGCCAGAAATTCAGATGAGCTCACTGCCCACAATTGGGCGAAATTTTCAAAAGAACTGGGTACATTGGGAGTTAAACTCTTTTAAGAAGATGCCTCCGTTTTGGGGTGCTGACTAGTACATCTGGATGTCTATCTTTGAACAAATGACACTGGGCTAGCTTTTGCCTCTTAATTTGCCCCGACATTTACTCTTTCCTAAGTCATCCCTGGTGTATGTCTCCTGAAGTGCACAACTGAAAACTTACAGTAGATACTTTAAGTTCTCAGTCATCAGTTTTAAAATACTCATCGCTTTGTTAGCTTCAAAGCTGCCTCCATTAGGGTTATGTTCAGACAGATTTTCACAGTTCAGCTCCTTTGGTGGAGCCCATTCCAAAATTTATGCTTGACCTTTTTTTTCACAATGGGGGGAAATGTATTTTCTTCCACTATCTTAAAATTATGTGAAACTTTTCTTCTGAAACTTTCACACACACAAAATTGGCCTTTGGACAAAGACTAACCATTGAAAATGTCAGTCTCAAAAGTGATTCCTTCCCTCCCATACACACCCAAGCCTGTGGTCAATTGTAAGTATGGTTTTATGAGGGAAAATGTTTTTCAACTTTTAAGTACATTAGAGTTATAGTGCAGGTTCCTCCAGGTTTGGACAAACCTGGAACTTAATGATCTTTCTCTCAAAATATTACTTGAACTGGCTCACTCTGCTGGACTATAAATAGGCTGAGGGAAAGCATCCAAGGCTTTCAAGACCTTGGAAATAACATACTTGCAAATTCAAAATGGGAAGCTAACCCAGCAACATTAAGAACCGCCCCACTTGCACTTTGCTATTCAACGGCCAAATACGCATGTCCCATGTGGGAAAGATTGGCTCATGCAAAGAAGCTGGGCCCTGTTCTGAATGACAGCTGCCGTTACATTGCAGGATCTCTAAAGCCATCAGACATGAACAGTCTCTATGCGCTTGCCAGAATTGTTCCGCTGGATATCAGCAGATCAGTCATAAGCAAAATAGAACGATTGCGTCAAGTCGAAGGTACCAGACATCTGCTACGTGGCAGTTAGCTGCCTGAAATAATCCCCACTTTCTAGCTCCAGTGAAATCTCTTAGAAAATCACCGATGGCCATGTGACTGGCAGTGGGGCACACGCAGCTAGAAATACTCACTGAGGGTGTTAAAAGGCACGTCAATGTTGCCGAATGCCTTCCAACAGGTGCAGGGAAGGATTGGTTGACCCAGAGATGATGTTTAAAGCACCTCCAAATAAGAGATGGCCATTCAAAAGTCACTGCACAGATGGGGCTACCAATGACCCAGACATGGTCATGTGGTGAAACATAGGCCATGGACCATCTGCTGGTCAGCTAGCTCCCGGAGGAGCCGTACACCATGGAGAACCTCTCCAGAGCCACAGACCGGGACACATCATGTGTCTGGAATGGGAAAAAAAAAACTGATTGTGAGTGGAAGAACACAAGATGATGATGACCTTGGGAAAGATGCTAAACTTTCTGCAGAGCTGCAGTCTGGGGTACAAATGTGAAATCCAAATCCTGTAAATTATGAACTTCTTATAATAAATTGGATTAATTTAACAAGACCTAGCCCCACAAATTAAGTGTGCGACCAGACCCACCCGTCGAGAAAAGTGTCAGGCAGTCATGGCTTTGTAAGTTGTGGTATAAAGATGTTTTTAAAATAACCACCGAGGGGGCTGTTCCTGTCTCGTCAGTTCCTAAATGTCTGTTGGGCTGCCCTGCAGTGTCCTTCCCAGCAGTAATTTTGGCCCTAATGAAGTAAGAAGAGCCCTGCCTGAAAGGATGTTGCCTGATGCTGTCATGGAAGGGAGTAGAGCCGGGATGAGACAATGCTCTTGTTTCTTTTCTCCCTCTTTCTGTCAGTAGCTTTTAATCCCTTCTCCCTTCCCCCCACCCCCATCTCATTCAGTCTCTCTCCCCACTGCCTGAGAGACTTCCCTGGTTTGTGAACAAAGTGACCACATTTTGCTTTTCATGAGGTGACTGGGTGGTTTCTCCCCTCCCCCCTCCACAATTCAAAACGGTTTCCCCCTCTTCCCCTACGCTTCCCTCCAGGAAGAGAGACTTGTTATTTGAGGACTTTCTCAATGCTGTTACGGAACATAAACAGTCCTGATGTAGTAGCTGCAAAGCTTCAAATTAAGTGGATTATTTCCGTGACCTGTAAGGAAAGCTGTTACTGAAAGGGATTAGTGTATTGGTCTGTAAAACACTTGAATCATTTTCGATGAGCGTTGTTAATCACCCCCTAATTCCTCTGCCCTGCTGAGTGGAGAAGATGGAGCCAGAAGACATTGGGTAGCTGTCTGACTTTTGTGCTGAAGTGAGATACTTTGTTTTAAGAAGCAAGTTTTACTAGAGCCTCTTACAAAAGAGCAAGGAGGCTTTCTTGTGTCAGGCAGTAAGGACAGAAGTGGGAAAGCTACTCAAGATAAACAGAGGCTTGAGTTTGAGATACCAGTAAAATGTGGAGGTTTTCCTCCTTAACTTAACTCCCTGCAAGGCCTCTTAATTACAGCTGCCCCAACCAAAGGCTCTTAGAAAAATAAGACAAATGCCGAAGCGTAGCCTTGTGGTTAAGGCAGTGAACGGAAGGTTAGAGCTGTATTCAATTCCTAGTTCTGCCAAAGACAGCTCAAGCAGTTTAGGAGCCAAAGTTTCTCAGAAGATCAGAGGGATATGGGTCCCCAAGTGCTCTGACACTTCTGAAAATGGGACCATCTCCTGAATCACTGAGGTGTGTTTGAAAATGTCCTCTCATCCCTGTGTGCCTCAGTTCACCACCTGTACAATGGGGAAGAACAAACTTTCCTTATCTTGTTGGCCATCAGAACAAAGTAATGTTGGTGAGGTACCCAAATGCTGTGGTTAGAGCACTATCAAATTCATGGTCCATTATGGGCAATTTCACGGCCATAGGATTTGAAAATTGGTAAATTTCACATTTGCAGATGTTTCAATCTGAAATTTCACAGTGTTTGTAATTGTGGGGGTCCTGAACCAAAAGGAGATTGTGAGGGTCGCAAACCTGTGTAGGGGGGTCGTGAGATTGTCACCCTCACCTCTGTGGTGCCTTCAGAGCTGGACGGAGTGGGGAGGAGGGGATGCAGAGCTATCTGCAGACAGAGAGATACCCAAGAGCAGCCCTGCAGGGAAAGAGAAAGTCCTGTCCTGCCCCAGCCCTTCCCTGACTAGCAGCTAGGAACCCCCCTTTTGCTGGAGTGCTCCCAGCAGCACAGGGAAGATTGGATCCAACTCCACAAGCCTCTTCTAGCTGCAGGAACCTCTGGGGCTGCTGCCCAGTGCTAGAGCATCCTGCAGCAGGGGGAGGCACCCAGAAGTGGGTCTAGTGTCCCCCCTCCCCCCCCCCCCGAGCAGCTGTGCAGGGGATGGACAAGTTCTGTCCGTCCCCAGCCGGAGCTAGGAGCCCCCTATGCAGGGGCGCTTCTAGGAACAAGGGGACATCGGATTTCACGGGGAAGGGCTTATTTCACAGCCTGTGTCACGTTTTTCTCGGGCATGAAATTGGTAGGGCCCTAACTATGGTGATGGGGTCACACAACTGCCTACATGGAGATAGTGATTAGCTTTTCTGCTCATTTCACTAACAGCAGACACACTAAGGGTAAGAATTTCAAAAGTATAAATAGCAGTTAGGTGCCTAATTGTAATTTGTCTCTTGAAAATCTTCTCAAACTTTTATGGCAGAGCTACTTCAAAAATTAGCAGTTGGCCATAAACAAGGGTACCCAAAGTATGGTCTGAGTGTAACACAAGGGGTCCAGCACCTGTAACTAGAAAGAAGACAGAGCTAATTGATGGCAGCTTTTTTCCATTGCTGGTGAACTCAACCAACAAAGCAATTTCTGTTCACTTATCAAATGCAGTTTCACTGTTCGCTCCCCCAGCCTTGAACTGTTATGTAGAGCTGCTTTGTACAGCTAAACACTTGCCAGGTTTCACTCCTGAGGTGGCCGTGTAATGAAGTGGTCCCTGTGTACTGTTTGAACAGCGTTTTTGTTTGCAAAGCACATTGGAATCCTTCTCTGTTACTATAGAAACGTGAGATTAAATTATGAAGAATATTTAAGTACAAGCAAATGTGGCAGTGCACACAAGCTTCGGATACACCTTAAGGTTGTGCTTAAGTTAAACTGGATGCAGGCCTCTTGCTGCTGGAAAGTTGACAGTGATGTGGTGCTTCTCTCAGTTGCTCTGTTCTTGCTCAGTTTCTGTAAGCAGGGTTTTTTTCACCCTGTCTGCTCATAAGAATAATATAGCCAAGGAGAGGATATAGAACCATTTGCTGTGTATTTCTCCATGAACATCGAGAAGCGCCTGGATTTCAGATGTTGATAGAGATGCTGAACACTCTAACACAGGGGTGGCCAACCTGTGGCTCTGGAGCCACATGCAGTTCCTTGCATAGGCACCGACTCCGGGGCTGGAGCTACAGGCATCCATTTTCCAGTGTGCCGAGGGAGCTCACTGCTCAAGCCCTGGCTCTGCCACGGGCTCTGCCCCCACTCCGTCCCTTCCTGCAGCCACCCCTGAGCCTGCTGTGCCCTCGCTCTTCCCCCGGAGCCTCCTGCACGCCACGAAACATCTGATGTGGGCGGGGGGAGCTGATGGTCAAGGCTGCCGGTGGATGGGAGGCGCTGGCGAGAGGGGCAGCTGATTGATGCGGGGTCTGCTGATGTATTACTGTGGCTTTTTGGCAATGTACATTAGTAAATTCTGGCTCTTTCTCAGGCTCAGGTTGGCCATCCCTAGTCTAACAAGACTGCAAGCCTAGTTTTGAAGCCTAGGTGGACTCTTCATTATCAAGCAGTTTGAGATAGGGTTGCCAGTTTTGGTTGGACGTATTCCTGGAGATTTCATCTCATGACATAATCTTTAATTAAAAATTCATCTTTAATTCATGGAGACTCCAGGACAATCCTGAAGGGTTGGCAACCCTAGTTTGAGAGCCAACTTCAGGCTAAATCCTAGGTCTTAGCCCAGGACACCCTTAAAGGCTTCAGATCTCACCTCTTGAAAGTGGGCAACAAGGTATCCACTCAAGTGAGGCTTTTGACATTAAATTTGTCAGCGTATTTGATTAGCTCAAATCCAACAAAGTAGAATTAACAGGGGGGAGGGACATGGGATTAAAACAGGGCCCACTTCTCTACTGCTTTGTGCTGTCACTTGCACTAGTGCAGTGGGTGTAAAGCATTAATACTGTGATATAGTAGCATTTTACACCCATTTTAGAGGTGACAAAACTAACACAAGGTTCAAAACAGGGAAAATTGTGGTCCAGTTGGCATTGGATTCTATAAATTAAAACTTGGATAAATGTCTATAAAATAAACACAAGGGTTACAGAGATGATGGAAGGACACGTGGGGACCGTACTTGTGATAGTATATGCTGTGTCGTCTATGCCACTACTGTTTGACTTCTGCACTTGTATGTAATGGAGACCATTCCAACCCAGAAGACTCTTTTTAGCAAGTGTGGCTTACCGCAGCTAACCTCCATAGCAGATTGTTGTGCCAAGCCAAACTATGCTCTGATTTATGTATAGGTTGGCTCAGATTGTCTTTGGTTTAAGAGCACAAGTGGGTTGCAGCAGATGCAGTGCTAAGAATAGGAAGTTGGTTGAATCGCAGGGAAATACACTCTGCACCAAAAATTCTAAATCATCTTGCCTAGTGCTCTGCAGTCAGGGTCCCCCAAAGTTTCACTATGCTCAGGTACAGCTGGGTCCACTCAGCATTCTTGAGTAACTTCTGAATAGAGCATTCCTTCTGCTGGAAGTTGGCTTTAGGTGGGAGATGTTCAGCCATGAAAACAATGCCGATTTGCAGATTTTCAGAGTCTAACACAAATATGCAGAGGGATGGAGAGAGGGTTGTCTTTGTGTCATACTTTCCCATGCTGTTCTCATCTATCTCACTCAATGGACACTTCTTCCATCAGTGTTAGAAGGCATGCGTTCATTTAGAGAGGAGCACGTGTACGTTTGTTGCAGATCTAAGGGAGATCTGGCAACCAATGAATTATGACTTTCATGTCAAATGTCCCTTCCATTAATGAGATTTTGGGTGCCATGCACACATAGTAGCAGTCTTCACTAATGGATATTTTAAGCTAGCTTTTAAGGATATGTAAAAGGTAAGCCATCATTGATCTTGGTAGAGACAGAATTAAAGTCAGCCTAATGTGAACTAGATGGAGGAAGTTTAACATACAGCCAATGGACTTAGAACTGCCTCCATGTAAAGGAATCTCATTGCAGTCTTTGTTACAGACAGACGCACACACTCCTATCCGACTCCACTTTCCTCCCTGACAGTCATCCACAGTGTTATGATTTTGGAAACTTGGATTTTGCCCAGTGTCTTCAGTACTTCTCATTCCTTTTCAGATAGGTTGAAACCTGAAATGCTGCAGTGAAGTCATAGCAGTTGATAGGTTATGGGAAAAGATCAGAGATTTGTGGTTTGGCTACGTGAGATAATACAGTTTGGATAAATGTGGAAAAAGCTTGTAACAGTGTTCTTGGGGCTTGCTTTCAGAGTTGGAAAGTAGCTCCTAAGTGCTGTATCTGCAATTCTTGAGTTGACCTGTTAGTGGTGTCTCACTTGCTAATCCTATTTTCTTTTGTCTCCCTCTTCCTTTAGCATGAAAGACTTTCCAGGTAAGAGCTTTACCATACACACTTTCCAGTGAACAGGTATAAATGGTATATTTGTCTTGCCTCCTACATTCACAGCACTCTAAATGAGTAGCATTTCCTGCTTATTGGAGATGAAACAGGGATCAGGGTAGGGTGACCAGACATCCCGATAAAATCAGGACTGTTGTGATTTTGAGGAGTTTGTCCCGTGTCCCAACCAGAGTATGGTTGGGACGCCATTTTTGCCGATATTTTGTTTCGTGTGTTCAACGGCAATTTGGCAGAGAGTCCTTCAGTCGCAGACGGTCTTCGGCGATATTTCAGCGGCAGGTGCTTCCGTCTTTGGCAGTAAGGTTTATTACCCACTGCTGAAATACTGCCGAAGACTGTCCATGTCTGAAGGACTCTCCACTGAATTGCCGACGAACTCCCAGACGGGTGAGCGTGTTCAAAAAAAAAAAAAAAAAAAAAAAAACAACCAAAAAAAACCCACACTACCCCCTCCTGGGGCGGTCCCAATATTTTTCCCCTAGATCAGAGTCCAGGACTAGGTTGATTCCAAAAAGGGTTCCCTTGATATAGTACTTGCCTCACGCAAGTTTTGGAACTATTCTTCTTCCAAAAAGAAAGAGGGATAGCTCAGTGGTTTGAGCATTGGCCTGCTAAACCAAAGGTTGTGAGTTCAATCCTTGAGGGGGCCATTAGGGATCTGAGGCAAAATCAGTACTTGGTCCTGCTAGTGAAGGCAGGGGGCTGGACTCGACTCTTCAGGATCCCTTCCAGTTCTAGGAGATGGGTGTATCTCCATTATTATAAATTATAGGCAGTGCATCCGACGATATGCTTCTGCCATAGTGGGTATTCACCCACGAACGCTCATGCTCCAAGACGTCTGTTAGTCTATAAGGTGCCACAGGACTCTTTGCCGCTTTTACAGATCCAGACTAACATGGCTACCCCTCTGATGCTTGACACATAGGCAGTGACTCAGTAAGAGGAAAGAAATTATCCTTTTCACTGCCGTTTGAATGGGTGGGGAACCTCTCCACCAGCAAGACAGAACCATACCTTGTGGGAAAGGTTGGCAGAAACCGCTGACTTGTATATTCTTGTTTGTCGGGGATGGGGCTAGTATCCCATTTTCTGAGTTTCCAAGCTGAGGTGACCACATCGGCCAGGAGTTTCTCACGTGAACTTTATTTAAGCTTTGCACTGAACTCCAGAATGATAGCAGTGATGCTATATCAGTGACTGTTCTGAGCTGCTTCTGGTAGATGTTGAGATGAGTCTTGAGTCCTGACCAGTCATGGTCACGCTGACCGCATCTTAGCTGTTCCCAGGCTGATCTGTACTCTGGGTCTTGTTTGTTTTTAGGTTGGAATCAGCAGGTACAAGCCCTACCACCAGCGACTCATACAGCGATCGCGCCTCCAGTCGCTCCAGCGCTTACACCAGAAGAGAGAACCGCCTGGCTTCCCTCAGCAGTAGAACAGAGGAGGAGACTAACAGGGACTATAAAAAAGTAGGGCTCTTTTATATGTAATATTTCTATCCTGTGTACTCTAAGAGCTGCCTATCTGAGCTGTAACCTCCTTGCAGAAACCTGAGGTCTGCTGGAAGGAGCTGTGAAAGATCAAAAAGGGAGAGTTTTCAGGAATCACTAAGTTGTCTTGCAAGCAAAGGGTTATTTTATCAGCCCAGCCATCACAGGGCTTGTTTCTCTTGACTTCACTGTCTGTTGGAATCACACTCCTTCAAAGGTATAAAGAACCATGGAGGTTCAGGGAGTGAGAGCAGATTGAATACACAAGAAAGAGGCAAGCAGGCTGGAGAAGTGCTCCAGCTCAGAGTTTTTTGGTTTCTTAACAACATGCAGCTAGTTTACAAAGTTCCTTTTCAGGGGAATTTCTCAAATGACAGATGAAAGCATCTGAAAAGTAGCTACACAGTCTGATTGGCATTTTGGAAAGCCTTATTGCTGGGTAATGTTTGCTCGGTGTTTATAACCACTGGTTCTCATGACATTCTTTATCTGCTTTGAATTAGCAACAGGATGAAACCTGGAATGCTAGTTGGCAGGAGAGATCAGAATATGTTGTTTGGTATTATGAGCTAAGGGGAATGTACTATACGTTCATCCATCCGTGGGCGTTAAGCTACCATCTTATATAGCTATTTTGGAAGAACCTAATTTAACTCTTGCCTTAATCCTTCAATAACTAAAGCTAAGGGGTGAAATCATTCTTTAATCTGATCTTAGAGCAGGGAGGAACGTGTGTGTGTAAAATAAATGAAATAAAATATGGTAATAGCAAGTCACAACTGTGTGAAAGGTGAACAGATTAAGGTGATCTTAATTCCCAGGGATGTTAAACCCTAAAAGGTACTTCATTTTAGTTTTTTAAATAATGTGGTATGGTGAGAGAGGACTCCATCTGAATTAGAAATCAGTGTCTCCTTAACAGTCAGTCAATGTGCAGGACGATAACGTTCCAGCATAGTTTGCCTAAAGGCGTTTCTCTTGCCTCTCTGAGAAGTGGGAAATAGTGATGGACTCAGGAATTGGTGAGGCTGGTAATCTTTCTCCCTGGTAGAATGTCTTGACAGTTGTCTCTCCTCCTTGAAGTGAAACCATGTAAGAGCAGAGCAACACACTCTCAGCTAAATTATAGGTTTAGGTATGGTCAGCCAACTCAGTGACGTTGATTGAATCTCTGAGTTCTTTATTATATTAAATTATTAAGACAAGCAAGACATTCTGTCCCTTTTCTTTGTCCACTGCCTGTGGCTTTAAGAAACTACAAAAGCCACAAAGGATCTTCTTAATTTCTTTTACAAAATCAATTTATTAGAACTTGGGGGCAGGGAAATCAGTGCAGAAGAGCTGAGCCAGTCTTAAAAAGTGGTGGCAATTCTGAAACGGCTCTAAAACCAGCTACTGATGTTCAGAGCTGTGGAGCAACATGTCTCCATGCAGCTGTGACTGTTAGGCAGGCTCATACGATAGGCACAGAGCAATTCACATACCTGGCTTCCTGTTTCAGCTCTATGAGGACGCGCTTTCCGAAAACCAAAAGCTGAAATCAAAACTGCAGGAAGCCCAGCTGGAGCTGGCTGATATCAAATCGAAACTGGAAAAAGCAGCCCAGGTAAGGAGGAAAGGGTCTCCAGAACTGGTGGGGAGAGGAAGATGGGAGGAGGGGGTGTTAGCTGATGAACCTAAGATTTGGAGGTGCTGGTATGGTTTCTGTAAGAGAAAATTGTGCTTGCTTGTAAACTGCTTTGGATTCTCTGAAAGGTGCTATTGAAGAGGAAGGTATGATTGTTCACGTTAAGTACATTAGTTTCCTTGGAAAGACAACTTTCTTAAGTATGGAGGTTCTGGCAGTCCCTTAGTGCTGTCCCTGTGCATGCCACTCTATTTTAATAACTTTCTATTTTTAATTTAAATAGCAGAAACAGGAAAAAACCTCTGACCGATCGAGTATGCTGGAAATGGAGAAAAGGGTATGTGTTTGTGTCCCATTCTTTGACTCTTATGGCTCTGATATACGTTAGTTTCTGAAAGTAAAACGTTAATAAAAAACATGGGCACATTTTGTTTCTGCTCCACAGGATAGCGCTTGGGATAATACATGAGTTCTGATTTTTAGCTCCCTAAGCTCTTCCGCTCACTGTAAAACAGTTAAACTTCACTTTCTGCCTTATCACAAGATGCTACTACAGAACCACAGTTTCCCTTTCGTGGTGTTGAAGGGTTATTGGCCCAGTCTTCACTAATGCAAAGGACCGTCTCAACAAAAAACCCAACCTTTTCCAGTCAAGTGGGTAGTATCTTGTACCTTGAAATATGAACCTCTGAGCACTCCCTTCCTCTATCTGAGCAGTCCAATTCACGGCAATAGATCAAAGACTTAAATTGCCATTCCTGGCTAAAGTGATGTCTTAATCCCATTGCTTACACTGTATTTGATTAATTAGATTTTGGTGCCTTCTGCTAGTTGTGAGGATGAGATTTAAATCCAATTCCTGAAGTGACAGACCTGAGCTACTTGTGTGCAAACACAAAGCAGTGTCATGGCTTTCAGAGATGGTCACATACAACAGGGCCAGTGCAACCTATTAGGCGACCTAGGCAGTCGCCTAGAGCACTATGATTTAGTGGGCAGCATTTTCTTTAGCAGCGACCGTGGCAGCCAGATCTTCGACCACCCCGATCACTGCCAGCATTTAGGCGGAGG
Source organism: Chelonoidis abingdonii (assembly GCF_003597395.2). Lineage (NCBI taxonomy): Eukaryota > Metazoa > Chordata > Testudines > Testudinidae > Chelonoidis > Chelonoidis abingdonii. The sequence goes on from NC_133772.1 coordinate 23,296,366, forward strand.
GAGCTGGGGCAGGGGGGCATGGAGAGGGCTGCCTGCTGCAAGTAACAGGGAGGGCGGCATGCAGGGGAACTCCCCGCCCCAGCCCACCCCTGCTCTGCCTCGTCCCGAGCATGCTGTCACTACTTCACTTCTCCCGCCTCCCAGGCTTGCAGTGCTTAAGCTGATTGGCGTCGCAAGCC